>NC_083582.1:74337726-74477726 GCF_027579695.1 Neoarius graeffei | reverse complement strand
TGCTACATATTACACTACCAAAAAAACAAAAAGGGAGTGTATGTTAAGATGTTAATAGTGGAAATAATAACATCACACAAGTGAGAAAGTTTGCATCTCTCTTTCGGAATGTGATAGAAATCACACAGGGTGCATGTAAAGAAATGCTGTAGACTAAAAATGGCGTAAAAATAATGCAATGAAATGTTTCAACTAGTGCTGTCAAGCGATTAAAATATTTAATCGTGATTAATGTCGCGACAGTCATAGTTAACTCGCGATTAATCGCAATTTAATCGCACATTTTTGTCACATAAAAAACCATTGTAATTCTCTTATCAGCATAAAAAAGTGAATGGGCTTGCTTTGCACCAATGTTGTTTTTTTTTTTTTTATTGCAAAGCATAACACGTCTTGACACAGCCACTGCAAAGTGAAACCTAAGCCGAGCACCGGCGCGGGGCTAGCAAGAGAACCATGAGTGAAATGATCTACTGTTTGAGTTAGTCTCTAATCAGAGAGACAGGTTACACAGTGACGGTAGGCTTGACATGCTTGATTATAATATAAAGTACACTATTATATTAAGTTTAAGTTGTTCGTTGATAAATATTGCATTGAATCTGATCTTTACTGTTTCAGCTCACTTAACACATTTTGTACTTTTACACTTTCTGCCTGTTGATGCGTCGCGCTGTCCAATCAGAGGCGGCCAAATTTGCATATTACAGGAAGGATTTCTGGGATAGCATTGAGTTTACAGTTCAGAGGGATCTGGCTTCTTTAGACGCTGTCTTCTTAAAACTGAATAAATATTTAAAAGGAGCCAAATGAGCCAGTCTTTTGAACGGCTCTTTTCAAAGAACGGATCACAAAGATGCAGATCCCATCAAAGAGCCATAAATCCCATCTCTACTAGTGTGCCCTGCCCGCACTGGTTCTTTGGGGAGGGCAGAGGACTCTGGCTGTGCGGGGCGTGGCATTACAGTCTAGCTGCTATCGGGTTTTTTTTGCAAAGTCAGCAAGTTCCTGGCAGTTTCAAAAGCTTATGAAAAACCTACATCATGTCACAGAGCGTTAATCTCACGATAAAAAAATTATCGCCGTTAAAATTGAGTCAAGTTAACGCGTTAATAACGCAACATTTTTGACAGCACTAGTTTCAACATTTAAAAAATGCTAATAAAGAGTAATCAGTAAGCCATAATTAATGAAACAAAGTCAATATTTGGTGTGAGATGACCCATTACTTTAGTCTCAGGTCCAGTGAGTGCAGTTTTATGTGGAAATGATCTGTAGGTTTTCCTGAGCATCTTACAGAACCAGCCACAGTTCTTCTGGACACTTTGACTGTCACACTCACTTCTTCATTTTACACCAAAACTCAGCAGCCTTCATTATGTTTTCTTTTTTCATCTGAAAAGTGCTCTCTTATGGAATATACTGCTCAGATACAAACATAAACTTTTTTTTCTGTAACAATTTATTTTGTGCTGTAAAAAAAAGAAAACGTTTGGAACTCTAAAATGTTTTGACTCGATAATGTAGAAGTCATAAAATAGAAATCTATAAAAAAGTTTGGATGGAAAAAATAGGGTGGCACGGTGGTGTAGTGGTTAGTGCTTTTGCCTCACAGCAAGAAGGTTCCAGGTTCGCAGCCGGCGAGAGCCTTTCTGTGTGGAGTTTGCATGTTCTCCCCGTGTCTGCGTGGGTTTCCTCCGGGTGCTCCGGTTTCCCCCACAGTCCAAAGACATGCAGTTAGTTTAACATGGGGCGGCCTTGGGCTGAGGTGCCCTTGAGTGAGGTACCGAACCCCTGACTGCTCCCCAGGTGCTCTGGTGTGGCTGCCCACTGCTCTGAGTGTGTGTGTGTTCACTGCTTCAGATGGGTTAAATGCAGAGGATGAATTTCACTGTGCTTGAAGTGTGCATGTGACGAATAAAGGTTTCTTCTCAAAAGACTTTTACACAGTACTGTCTATGTAATAAATATGCGATATGTCACATGTCCTTTAAGATAACTACCTTGTTATAGGATATAGTTTTTAATCGATAAAATGTAAAACAGAGGCACACTTTACAATTTGGATTTCATTCCAGGAGTATCGAGGATACAAACTTTTGCATTCTTGCATGCATTTGGCGTTCAGGATTTGTTACAGCACCCCTTGCAGGTCAGTCTGTGTCACTGCAGGCTATCTCGGACGCGTGATCCTCAGGACACAGTGGCATGCTCCATGTTTTAATTCCTTGTGGAACATCATCAGCTATGGAAAGAGTGAGTCATCCAGCCGAATGATCCCCCCCCCCCCCCCCACACACACACACTGGAGAACTGTCCAGTCGGGACACTCAAACAGGAATTCAATGCTATGAGACACTGTAAAATGTCATGATATCATGTGTCGCATATAGTAAAACTGATGTGACTATTCGGTTACATGCTTGCATCTAAAAACAGGTGTGTATTGCATGAACATTGTGAAATGTGGCTTATGAGGTTGAATAACTGTGTGCTTGTGGTGCACACACAGTTGAGCACAATGCACATGGACAAATATCAGTGCAGATAATGTACCGTAACAATGATAATATAATTGTGTATCATTTATACTGTGTAATGCATACTGTATATTATAAAACATCAAGCATATATTTTATAAGGATATAGGAATGCATTTTTTTCAATCTATTACACATACAGTGTCTTGCAAAAGTATTTATCCCCCTTGGTGTTTGTCCTGTTTTGTCGCATTACAAGCTGAAAGTAAAATGGATTTTTGGAGGGTTAGCACCATTTGATTTACACAACATGCCGACTACTTTAAAGGGGAAAAGTGTTGTTTTATTGTGACACAAACAACATTTAAGATGAAAAAAAAAACAGAAATCTGGAGTGTATTCACCCCCCAAGGCAATACTTTGTCGAGCCACCTTTTGTTGCAATTACAGCTGCAAGTCTCTTGGGCTATGTCTCTATTAGCTAAGCACATCGAGCCACTGGGATTTTTGCCCAGTCCTCAAGGCAAAACTGCTCCAACTCCTTCAAGTTAGATGGGTTGTGTTGGTGTATAGCAATCTTCAAGTTATGCCACAGATTCTCAATTGGATTGAGGTCTGGGTTTTGATTAGGCCATTCCAAGACATTTAAATGTTTCCCTTTAAACCACTCCAGTGGAGCTTTAGCAGTAGGTTTAAAGTGCATACCACGGGTAAATTCAGGAGCAAGATCAATGTAATCTCATCTCATCTCATTATCTCTAGCCGCTTTATCCTTCTACAGGGTCGCAGGCAAGCTGGAGCCTATCCCAGCTGACTATGGGCGAAAGGC
This sequence comes from Neoarius graeffei, assembly GCF_027579695.1. Taxonomy (NCBI): domain Eukaryota; kingdom Metazoa; phylum Chordata; class Actinopteri; order Siluriformes; family Ariidae; genus Neoarius; species Neoarius graeffei. The sequence continues at coordinate 74,474,417 of NC_083582.1, read as the reverse complement.
GGGGTACACCCTGGACAAGTCGCCAGGTCATCACAGGGCTGACACATAGACACAGACAACCATTCACACTCACATTCACACCTACGCTCAATTTAGAGTCACCAGTTAACCTAACCTGCATGTCTTTGGACTGTGGGGGAAAACGGAGCACCCAGAGGAAACCCACGCGGACACGGGGAGAACATGCAAACTCCACACAGAAAGGCCCTCGCCGGCCCCGGGGCTCGAACCCAGGACCTTCTTGCTGTGAGGCGACAGCGCTAACCACTACACCACCGTGCCACCCATCAATGTAATTCTCCTATTTTATATAAAACTTTGGTCAAATATCTGTAACAGTCTGCATTCTCTGCAATTTTTTTTTTACCTTGCGCAATACCAGAACAATTCAGTTGAAATCAAGCCATTTGAGGCGAATTGGTCCGCCTCTGAAAAAACTTGCCATTTGGATTTCCCGGCAAACATTGATTTTCATGACGTCATCTGCGGGACGCCTCCCTCTGAATCCTACGTCAGCGCTGGTTTGTTTATGAGAAAACGACCTGGTGGTTTTCTGCAAATTTCTTCAACGTTACCACGTAATTATTAAAATGGTTACCATATGTATCGTAGGAGGGTGTAGCAACACCAATCATGATGGGATTAGTACTCATCGTTTCCCAAAAGACCGGACAATGAGAGAGAAATGGGAGCACTTGGTCTACACAGGCTGTGCACTGAAACTGTGCAAACTCTCGCAGCCTGCTGGCGCTTCCGCTGATAACATCACGAATCTGGCTCCAGACTCCCTTGGGATTTTTCCAGACGCATTTTGTTATTTTATTTTTTTCTGCTGTAGACAGATGGCCTTGTGCAAAATTACCCTTCTGGATGAGTGTGTAAAGGGACATACTTTCATATAAAAAAACCCCGAAATTGGTCCAGAATATGCCCTTTAAGGTCACTTTCCTGTTGGAACGTGAGTCTTCATCCCAGTCTCAAACCTCTGGTCAACTCAAACAGGTTTTCCTCCAGAATTGCCCTGTATTAAGTGCCATCCATCTTTCCTTCAGTCCTGACCAGCTTTCCTGTCCCTGCAGATGAAAAACATCCCCACAGCATGATGCTGCCACCACCATGCTTCACTGTAGGGATGGGGTTCTCAGGGTGTTGGGTTTGCGCCACACATGGCATTTCCCATGATGGCCAAAACCATCAATTTTAGTCTCATTTCACCAGAAAATCTTCTTCCATGTGTTTGGGAAGTCTGCCACATGCTGTTGGGCAAACTCCAAGTATGTTTTCTTAAGCAATTACTTTTTTTCTGGCCACTCTTCCATAAAGCCCCACTCTGTGGAGTGTACGGCTTAAAGTGGTCCTATGAACAGATTCTCCCATCTCTGCTGTGGATCTTTGCAGCTCCTTCAGTGTTATCTTTGGTGTCTTTGTTGCATCTCTGATTAATGCCCTCCTTGCCCGGTCTGTGAGTTTTGGTGGGCGGGGCCTTCTCTTGTCAGGTTTGTAGTGGTGACATATTCTTTCCATTTTGCTATAATGGATTTAATGGAGCTCTGTGGGATATTCAAAGTTTGGGATATTTTTTATAACCCAACCCTGATCTATACTTCTCCACAACTTTGTCTCTGACCTGTTTGGAGGCTCCTTGGTTTTCATGTTGCTTGCTTAGTCATGTTGCAGAGTCAGGGTCCTTCCAGAACAGGCTGATTTATACAGAAATCATGTGACAGATCATGTGACACTTTGATTACACACAGGTGGATCTTAATCAACTAATCATGTGACTTATGAAGTGAATTGGTTGGACCAACTCTTATTTAGGGGTTTCATATGAAAGGGGGTGAATTTTCAATAAAATAAAAGAATAAAAATAAAAAAGAACAATGTGCACCTTTAAAGTGGTCGGCATGTTGTGTAAATCAAATGGTGCTAACCCCCCAAAAATCCATTTTAATTCCAGCTTGGAATGCGACAAAACAGGACGAACACCAAGGGGGATAAATACTTTTGCAAGGCACCGTATTATTATTGCATTTTTCACAAATTGCTCCTGTCATTTTGCCGGTTTGTTTACATTCTAAGCAGAAATGATTTTGTCATTTGCCACATGAAACCCCACTCAAAATGTTCCTAAGTTGAACTGGTTGCCATGGAAATACAGAAAAATTTAAAATAACAGAAATCCCAAAATGTCAAAAGGCACAACTCCTCGAGTCACTTAACATAACTGTCAGGTTTCATGGAAAAATTCCTCATGGTTTTTGATTTATGCTCCGGAAACTAAAATGTTTACAGACGGACAGAGTGATGGCCATATCCTCCTGCGTTATATGCCAGGGGATAATAATTCATTAATTTGTTATTGTCTCAGGAGCTGAACTTTATTTTATGACTAAATTTGCTTAGAAAAAAATCACAGATTCCACCTTTGACATTGACATCAATGGCATCGAGTATATTCTGTAAAGTTCAAGCACTGGGAGGAGTTCATACTGTGATTGTTCTCATTGAAATCAATCGCAACTGTAGTGTGTTTCAGACAGATAAATCTTTGTGGCCTTGTGAATCTGAAACATCGTCTTTTGATGATAAAAGTGAGCTCAGTGTGTATGGGTGTGTGTGTGTGTGTGTGTGTGTGTGTGTATAGGGGCTGTTTGGTGTAACTGCAGGGACACGCCCATTCATCCAGATGTGCACAGTCACTGACAGATGGGAAGTCGTGTGTGTGTGTGTGTGTGTGTGTGTGTTCAGTGCGTGAGTGCATGTGGATGTGTGACTCAGTATGTTAAAGGGAAACCTAATCTCAGCTGTTATTTTTGTAATCAGTGCAGTATGTCTCTGACGAATAAAAGGGCTGAGGAAGAGGAAAGATATCTGATCTCTCCATCTACTTCAGCTTTTTCTCATCAGTGAAATTTAGTCATATCCAGCAAGTTTACTCTGAGTAAAAGGTAAACTATTCTGCTATTGTCTTTACCATATACATGACCAGTCAAAAGTTTGGACACGCCTACTCATTCATAGTTTTTCCTGTATTTTGAATTTTCTACATTGTAGAACAATACTGAAGACATCAAAACTCTGAAATAGCATCTGGAACATCTATGGAATCATGTGGTAAATTAAAAAAAAAAATTCAAAAAACAAAATATGTTTGATATTTTAGATTATGAAAAATATCCAGCATTTCCCTTGATGACGCTTTGCACACTATTGGCATTATCTTAACCAGCTTCGTGAGGTCATCACCTGGAACACTTTTTTCAATTAACCGCTGTGTCTCGTCAGAAGTTAATTAGTGGATGAGTTTCTTGCCTTCTTAAATGTGTTTGAGATCCAACAGTAAATAGAGCGGTGGCTACAATTATCGACAGTCCATAATTATCGACACCTTTTCAGATTTATCAATAAAAACAATTTTGCAAAGGTGAGTTTCAGTTCCAACAGTTATTATTAATTAATTAATCAACCTGAAGACCCGCCTCACCCTTTAATCTTGATGTCTGATGACACAGCTCGTTACCTGAAATGGAATTTTTTTCAGTACAATCAGCGATTTGAGGATAACCCGGACGTTATCAACACAGGTAAGCATAGTGGAAAGATCATGGACGTGTTTGTACTGATCAAATTCACCGATATTTCATGATCTCCTCGTCGAAACCTGCTTTGTTTCTTACTCTTTCATTTGACAGTCGCCATTTTGTATCTAAACATGCGTTTGAGAATCACGTGAGGTGTCGATAATAGTGATCACTTTCACCGGTGTCCACCATTATTGACACCCTGTGGGATTAAGGGACATTTATGACTGTTATGGATCGATCTTTGTGTAACATTGTTGAAGTAGATGAAGTACTTTAAAAAAATAAAAGTGCTGTGATTTATATATTTTTTCTGATTCATAACAGAATGGAATGTTTATAGAGTATTTGGAATCCGATTGTAGTAAATAGAATTAGACCAGAATTAAATTCCTACCATATAAAAAATTACATGCTTGAAATATTCAGATTTTTCTATTCCATTTACAAAATATATTTTTGCAGTTTGTTGTAAATATCGACCACATATTACAATATCCGTAGACATTTTATATTTTGGTTCGAGGAATGAGATGCGACCTTTGACCTGGATTTTCATGTGGTTACAATGTCAGTTGCCTGTTGACATTTATTGGTAAACGACAAAACTAGAAATTAATACAAACAACAACGAATGATGAAAAAATGTGATCTACGAAAATACTTAGAAAGTGGGTAGGAAGTGGAACAGAGAGATTTTCTGATGCAGGTTAAATATTATCAGTTCATTTGTTTACAAACATTAGAATTACTTCCTGGTAGCACGGTGGTGTAGTGGTTAGTGCTGTCGCCTCACAGCAAGAAGGTTCTGGGTTCAAGCCCCGTGGCCAGCGAGGGCCTTTCTGTGTGGAGCTTGCATGTTGTCCGCGTGGGTTTCCTCCGGGTGCTCAGGTTTCCCCCACAGTCCAAAGACATGCAGGTTAGGTTAACTGGTGACTCTAAATTGAGCGTAGGTGTGAATGTGAGTGTGAATGGTTGTCTGTGTCTATGTGTCAGCCCTGTGATGACCTGGCGACTTGTCCAGGGTGTACCCCGCCTTTCGCCCGTAGTCAGCTGGGATAGGCTCCGGCTTGCCTGCGACCCTGTAGAACAGGATAAAGCGGCTACAGATAATGAGATGAGATGTTTTGTTAACTTACTACCACATACCGTTTATTTTTTTAAAAATCATCTGTGTGTCGATAATTGTGGAACGGTGTCGATAATTGTGGAACGGTACGATAATTGTGGAACGGCCAAAAGATCGTTAAGGTGTCGATAATTGTAACCACCGCTCTAGGAAATAATACAAATACAGACAGTAAATAGTAAATAATGAAAATACAGTAAAGCCCTATTCAACACCACAACTACAGTAATCCATACAGTATTACGTCAAGAACCGCTCAGCTAAATAAAGAGAAACGACGTTCATCATTACTTTAAGACATGAAGTGACTTAATCAATAAAAATACAGAAGCACCATTGAATTAGAAAGGGGAAATTCTCAGGGGAAATACAATTCTAGCTCAGATAGCTGACAAAGATCATTACAAAAAAGTCACATGCCAAAGTAATTTAATGGTAAAATGTCAGGATATTGTTGCTTTACATTACAGGCATTCAGCAGATGCTCTTATCTGGAGCAATGTACAAAAATTGTCCTTATTCCAAGTAAAGCCATGGCCTTTGGTTAGAGAAGCAGCTTTGGGAAAAAAAGGTTGCTGGTTCAAATCAAAATCGATGAAGAGTTGAGAGAGAAGAAGCGATTTGTGTGGAAACTGCTTGTTAGGGCTTAATTACTCCATATCTTCATTATTAATTGCAATTATGCAAATTTGGGTAGAAGCTATATGCACCCCAGGCAGACCTACCTTCCTACCAAAAAGAATAAAAATCTGTGAAGAACTGAGAGAGAAGAAGCGATTTTTGTGAAATGTAGAGGATGCTGGACAGACGACAGACAACACATGATGGAATAAGCTCATCACCTGTCAGACAGATAAGCTAATAATGAGAAGAAAAAGAATAGCAACATGGTGGTTGCAGTCTGGTATATTTGTTTATAGTTTAGTGGCTGTGAATATACATTTTATAGCAAATGCGTACCGAAAATACAATATAATTGAACACAAGTGAGCGTTATTCAACTGAACTCAAATAAAATTAGTCTGGAAAATAGTCTTTCTATTGACTGACATATGAATAGATGTAGTCTCTATGAATTCCCCAAAGCGAGTTTTCCCCTATGAAGCGGCTAATTAAGATGCCAACCAGTGTAATGTCCGTGCTCTCTCCATGCCTGAACACTGAGACTGATTGTCTGTGAAAAAGTCACTTTTGTGAGGAGCATGGGAGCATTTCACCCTCCCTCCATCACATTCCACAGTTATGCTTGAAACCAGGATGAGAAAACAAAAAGCTTGGAAATATTCACATCTCGATCAGGATCAAAGGCTCTCTCTGTAATACACTGACATTTTTCTTTTCTTTCTTACGCCTTCCTCGCTTTGTCTCCTGTCCTGAACTATTACCCGGTCTTGCCTGCCTGGTCTTGCTCATTCATCTCCAAATGATGTTCCTCTGCAAAGAATAGAGCTCTTCATTCTAAGCAATGAAGGACAGAAAGAAAGAGTGAGGATGGTTTACTGAAACAGCTGTTTGTCACACCACCATCCTGTTCTGCTTCTTTATTTTCTGTTTAGGAGACAATTAGGACAGTCAGAGAAACTGACCACAGCGTTATTGATTTTTAACTTTTCCACTACATCATCATCATCATCAATGCTGAAAAAGACAGATTAAAATGAGGATTTGGATTCTCAGGACCTTACGGAGACACTGAGGTGGCATGATGGTTATTTTTTAATACGGTGTAGAGACAGATTAAAATATCAAGACCATGAGTATCTTTCAATCTATTCTGTGGCCACAAACTTTTTAACGTGTTCCAACTGTGAAACAGAAAATCAATAGAATTCAGTTGCAGCAACCTAAACATGGAGATGACGTTACACCCAGTGGCAAATCGTTCCTATTAGAGCTGGGACTTGAGCTCAGCCAAAACTTAGCCAGACACCAAAAAAGCAACAGGGCAAAGGATTTTGCAAGGGATTAGCGTCAGGCTGCCAGGTCGCTCTGTTGTGTGTAGCCGTCAATCTTGATTTTAAAAGTAACTCAGTAAATTACACGGGGAAGTGAATACTTAAGTCTGAGTGAAAAATACTGTGGCAAGCGTGCAGCGTGGAAGAAGAGTCTGAAGACAGAAATCGTAGTTTCTCGGTTGTTAGCCTGTGCTACTTGCTCTCGATAGCATTGGCTTGACTACTTTATTAGCATTCGCTAACACAACTGATGAACGCTACACTGGCTGGAAGGTGACTTCACTGCTGCACTGATGACGCCAACTCACAGTTAAGCTCATGTTGGCCTTCGAGAAGGCCGAGGGCGATAAATTTTTGGTCCCTCCCACTTTAAATCAAAATCTGATTGATTAATTCATCTGTCACTTCCTACATAAACATACACTGCCATGGCCTTCTGTCCCGGCAATGAAGTCCTAACCAATGAGTGAGCAGCTCTAAACTCTTCTCAGCCTGGAGACAACAAAAAAAAACAATCTCATTGGAGAACTCGACTTTAATGTTTTCATGACAGTAACCCTTTCATTTCTGAACTAAATTTGATATAAAATGAGGCTGAATTAGAAGAGAATAATTATTATGAAATAATGAAAGAAATTAAAGAAATAAATTAAATATAACAATTGAAATGCTGATATGTTTGGGCCTTCTCTGAACGCCTAGAAGGCCCTGACAGTTCCCCTCTGATAACACTTTACTTCAATGTTGGAAAGACACATAAAGACGCACTTTAGTCACTGATGTTGTGGCCATTACTCCATGTTACCACATGCTCACCAAATAATTATCAGGAAACCAACTGACTGAATTTTTATTTTGGCGTCATTACTTCAGCATAGCCACTCCACTCATGCTGCTCATCCAATGCCTGCTGATGGAATCTCATCTCATTATCTGTAGCCACTTTGTCCTGTTCTACAGGGTCACAGGCAAGCTGTAGCCTATCCCAGCTGACTACGGGCGAAAGGCGGGGTACACCCTGGACAAGTCACCAGGTCATCACAGGGCTGACACATAGACACAGACAATCATTCACTCGAACCCGGACGTTCTTGCTGTGAGGTGACAGCGCTAACCACTACACCACCGTGCCGCCTTGCTGATGGAATGAAATAGTAATTCAGACTTTGAAGTTTTGGGGATTAAATTGTAAAGCAAAAGTTTGGAATTATATTTGTTTTGTCCATATCCTTTACCTTTCTTTTTAAAGCATTGATGGTTAATGATATTCTAGCTTTTTTGTCATGGTCCTACCTGTGGGCTTCTCTCTTCAGGTAACATCTCCACTCAGCATTACCGGCCATGCCCGCACTCACTTCCTCTTATTTACTTTCAGTGACTGTCATTGGCTGTTGCCAATCACCTGCTTTCCCCCTGTGTGTATTTATACTGCAGTTCTCCCAAGCTCCTTTGTCAGATCGTCTGCAACTCTCAGCGTGATAACCTGCTCTGTGTTCCTACTACTCTGACTCCTGAAGATATTCTGTTCCGTCTGACTCTGTCTGCTCTCTAGCCCTGGTAACCTGATCTGCCTTCTGTCCTGTCGACTCTGCCTCTTGCCTGCCTCTCCTGTACCTTCACCTGATCTCCAGCTCGCCCAGCCCTGCTGCTCGCCTGCCTCTCCATCTGCCTGGTGTGAGCAGCCCTGCCTGGAGCCCCACTCTTCTGCCCTGGTAACCTGACCCTGCATTTCTGTCCCCTTTCTCGCTACCTGATTTGTGACTCTGTGTTCCAGCCTGCTCTCTATCTCCTGCTTGCTGGGAGACTGCCTGAGACCCAAGAGCTGTTAGCCTACAGCCACACCTCTCTGACTATGCCTGATCCCATCTGATCTCAGAAGCTAAGCAGGGTTGGGCCTGGTCAGTACTTGGATGGGAGACTTCAGATGTCACCACCATGTTCCCACCAGCCATCCCTGCCTCTTAGTCCTCCTGCCATTGAACTTCACACACATACTCCCTTTTCCCCTGTTATTAATAAACTGTGGTTCGAGTGCATTTGATCTCCTCTCCTGTCCATTCTTTAACAGAACGCTCTGACATGGAGTCAGCGCCTGAACCCTCTGCAGCGCACCGAAGGAGATGTCAGTTGGATGTCTGCCGACATTGCAGCCCTGATCCAGCTTGGTCAACAGCAACAATGACTGGACCAAGCACTCCAGCTGCTCACCGCCCTAGCACCCCCTGCTCCTCCGAGTCAACCACCGTCGCCCCTCGTTGCATCAGCCCCGTCATACCTGCCGCTGACGTGCCAGCTCCTGGAGGTGCTCCTGCTGCACTCGATGCCCCAGAACCCAAGGTCGGCAGTCCGGAGCGTTTTGACGGTGACCCCTCCCAAGTCCGTGCTTTCCTGACCAGCTGCCGGTTGTTGTTCGACCTGCAGCCCAGAACCTTCGCGTTGGAGGTGGCGAAGGTGGCTTTCGTCATCACTCGTCTGACTGGCTGCGCCCGCCTGTGGGGGACTGCTGAGTATGAATGCTGGACACCAGCGTGTGCCTCCTTCTCCCTGTTTGCAGCGGAGATGACTAAGGTCTTCAACCTGGGCTCGTCGTCAGTAGAGGCATCCGGAGGACTGATGAGTATTCGCCAAGGCAGGCGAACAGTGGCTGACTACTCAATCAATTTCCGGACCGTGGCCTGGCGCAGCAAGTGGAACATGCAGGTGCTGGTGGAAGCCTTTCTGCACAGCCTGGCCGACTACATGAAGGACGAATTGGTCTCGTACGAACAACCATCGACACTCGATGAGGCCATTGCCCTGGCCGTCCGCATTGACCGCCGGGTCCAGACCCATCGACGAGAGAGGGCCCGCCAGACTCAGCCAGTCACCAGCGCATGGAGTAACCCAGCCCCTTCTACGTCTCCTGCTGTTTCTCCACCGAGCCTTCTGGACCAGTCAGAGCTCATGGAGATCGGCCGTGCTTCCCTCAGCCCGGCAGAGCGCCAGCATCGGATCACCTCCAATCTGTGCCTGTACTGTGGGGGTGACGGTCAACGTGCTGCCTCTTGCCCAGTAAAAGCCCGAGCTCACCGGACATAGGAGGGGCCTGGCTGAGCTCAATGACCATCCATTCCTCCACCAGCCAGAAACCTATGCTCCAAGTTTGTCTTCGTCTGTCAGATTCCACCCACATCCTGGCCACTCTGGTTGATTCTGGCGCCGAGGCTAACATCATGGACACCGAGCTTGCATGCCAGTTGGGTCTGCAAAGCCATCACTTATCCTCTCCCGTTCCAGCCAGGGTGCTGGATGGCCATCTCCTTGGCACCATCACCCACCTCACTGCCCCTGTTCCGATGACTCTGTCAGGCAACCACCACGAAACCATCCAGTTTCACCTGCTCCGTTCCCCCGGCCAACCTCTCATCCTGGGCTATCCATGGCTCCGCCAGCACAGTCCTCACCTCGACTGGGCCACTGGAGTAATAAGAGAATGGGGCAAGGACTGCCACCGGACCTGCTTACGAGCCGCCACTCTACACCCCCGTACTCCACCTGCCAGCTCAGCCCCCGACCTCACTAATGTCCCAGTGTGTTATCACAGCCTTTGGGAGGTATTCAGCAAAGCCAAGGCCACTTCCTTGCCTCCTCACCGGCCCTACGACTGCGCCATTGATCTTCTCCCAGGCACTGCACCACCCAAGGACCGTCTCTACTCTCTGTCCGCCCCAGAAAGGAAGGCGATGGAGGACTACACCAGTGACTCTCTGGCTGCCAGCCTCATCTGTCTATCCTCCTCTCCCGCCAGCGCTGGGTTCTTCTTCGTGGGAAAGAAGGATGGATCCCTGCGCCCCTGCATCGATTACAGGGGTCTCAACGACATCACTGTCAAGAACCGATACCCTCTCCCACTGCTCACCTCCGCCTTCGAGCTGCTCCAGGGAGCCACGGTCTTCACCAAACTCGATCTCCGGAATGCCTACCACCTGATTCGGATAAGGGAGGGAGATGAGTGGAAGACCACGTTCAACACCCCCACCGGTCATTATGAATACCGGGTGATGCCGTTTGGCCTTACCAACGCACCAGCGGTGTTCCAGGCTCTGGTGAATGATGTCCTGCGAGATATGTTGAACAAGTTCATGTTTGTTTTCCTCGATGACATCCTGATCTTCTCCCAAACCCTGTCTGAACACACCCAGCATGTCCAGCAAGTGCTCCGTCGTCTCCTTGAAAACTCCCTCTTCGTCAAGGCGGAGAAGTGTGTTTCATGCCAAGTCTGTGGGGTTCCTGGGGTACATCGTGGCAGAGGGGAGCATCCAGATGGACCCTGCCAAAGTCTCAGCAGTGACTTCATGGCCAGTATCAGAGAGCAGGAAGAAGCTTCAGCAGTTCCTGGGCTTCGCAAATTTCTACAGGAAATTCATTCGTAATTACAGCACCATTGCGTCACCCCTCACCGCCTTGACCAGCACCAAACAGCCCTTTGCCTGGACTCCGGCTGCCAACGAAGCCTTTGCCACCCTCAAGGCTCGGTTCACCACTGCTCCCGTCCTCCGGATGCCAGATGCAGAGCGGCAATTCATTGTAGAGGTGGACACCTCGGATGTGGGAGTCGGGGCAGTGCTCTCACAGAGGTCAGCGGATGACAACAAACTCCACCCCTGTGCGTTCTTCTCCCACTGGCTATCGCCGGCCGAACGCAATTACGACATAGGCAACCGGGAACTGCTGGTGGTCAAGCTCGCCCTGGAGGAATGGCATCACTGGCTGGAGGGGTGCGTAGTCCCATTCCTGGTCTGGACAGACCATAAGAATCTGGAATACATCCGCACCGCCAAACGACTCAACCCCAGACAGGCCTGCTGGGCTCTCTTTTTCACCAGATTCAATTTCACCCTTTCGTACCGGCCCGGATCTCGCAACACCAAGCCTGACGCACTCTCCCGCCAGTTCCAGAAGGATGATGCCCCCTCCAAGGATCCGGCTCCCATCCTACCTGACCCCTGTATCATTGCTGCTCTGACCTGGGACATTGAAGAACGAGTGTGGGGAGCCCTCCGTGACCAACCCAGCCCCAGTGCATGCCCCGCTAGTCGCCTCTTTGTTCCTGAAGACCTGCAATCCCAGGTTATACAATGGGGACATGACTCCCATCTAGCCTCCCACCCTGGTTCCACTCGCACCTACCACCTGCTCGCCCAATGGTTCTGGTGGCCTACTATGAGCAGGGATGTGTGAGACTTCGTCCGAGCCTGCCCTACCTGCAATCAGAATAAGTCCTCCAGCCGGCCTCCTGCCGGTTTGCTCCAGCCTCTGCCCATGCCAATGCGACCCTGGTCCCACATTTCCCTGGATTTTGTTACGGGTCTGCCCCCTTCTAATGGGATGACGGTCATACTCACCATCGTGGACCGCTTTAGCAAGATGGCTCACTTTGTTCCCCTCCCAAAACTACCGTCGGCCAAAGAGACCGCCCAGATCGTCCTGCAGCATGTCTTCCGCATCCATGGGCTGCCCAAGGACATCATTTCGGACCGGGGGCCACAATTCGCCTCCTCTTTCTGGAAGGAGTTCTGTCACCTACTCGGGGCCACCACCAGCCTCACCTCCGGATTCCGACCCCAGTCCAACGGCCAGTCAGAGCAGACTAACCAGGAGTTGAAGAAGGCACTTCGGTGCATGGCGTCACGCAACCCTAGGGCCTGGTGCGAGCACCTGCTGTGGGTGGAATACTCTCACAACTCCCTCACCAGCTCAGCCACTGGGCTGTCCCCATTCCACTGCGTGTATGGCTACCAACCCCCCCTGTTCCCCAGCCAGGAGGGAGAGGTCACCTGCCCAGCTGCCCTCACCTATGCACACTGATGCCACTGCACCTGGTCTCAAGCCCGTGTTGCACTCCTCAAGTCAGTCACCAGCTACTCTACTGGAGCCAACCGGTGGAGGACGCCTGCGCCCACCTACCGGGTGGGCCAGAAGGTGTGGTTATCAGCCAAGGACCTGCCCCTCCAGGTGGAGTCTCGTAAGCTGGCACCTCGGTTCGTCGGACCATTCCCGATCCAGAGGATAATCAGCCAGTCTGCTGTTCGGCTCCGACTGCCCAAGTCAATGAGAGTGCACCCTACCTTCCATGTCTCTAAGATTAAGCCAGTGCATGAAAGCCCACTGGTCCCAGCTGCACCTTCTCCTCCTCCTCCTCGTCTCATCGATGGTGGCCCGGTCTACTCCGTCCGGCAACTGCTGAAGTCACGGCGCAGGGGCAGGGGCCTCCAATACCTGGTGGATTGGGAGGGCTATGGTCCTGTGGAGAGGATGTGGGTCCCTGCTGGGAGAATCGTAGACCATACCCTCATCAGCACCTTTCATCGCCTGCATCCGGACCAGCCGGCCAACCGGAGGGGTCGACCAAAGGGTCCTTATCGGAATGACAATGCGCCAACCACTACTGTCCCCGAGTCCGATTCTGAACCAGATCCTGAGGCCTTGGACACTGACCAGTCAGATGAGTTCTGACCCTCCACCGGTATTCCCCCTTCTCCTGCCCGTCTTTGTGGATCTGTGGCTAGGGACTTCGGGAGCCATCCCTTGAGGGGGGGGTTCTGTCATGGTCCTACCTGTGGGCTTCTCTCTTCAGGTAACATCTCCACTCAGCATTACTGGCCACGCCCGCACTCACTTCCTCTTATTTACTTTCAGTGACTGTCATTGGCTGTTGCCGATCACCTGCTTTCCCCCTGTGTGTATTTATACTGCAGTTCTCCCAAGCTTCTTTGTCAGATTGTCTGCAACTCTCAGCGTGATAACCTGCTCTGTGTTCCTACTACTCTGACTCCTGAAGATATTCTGTTCCGTCTGACTCTGTCTGCTCTCCAGCCCCTGCATTTCTGTCCCTCTTCTCGCTACCTGATTTGTGACTCTGTGTTCCAGCCTGCTCTCTATCTCCTGCCTGCTGGGGGACTGCCTGAAACCCAAGAGCTGTCAGCCTACAGCCACACCTCTCTGACTACACCTGATCCCATCTGATCTCAGCTGCTAAGCAGGGTTGGGCCTGGTCAGTACTTGGATGGGAGACTTCAGACATCACCAGCCATCCCTGCCTCTCAGTCCTCCTGCCACTGAACTTCACACACATTCTCCCAACTCCCTTTTCCCCTGTTATTAATAAACTGTGGTTCGAGTGCATTTGATCTCCTCTCCTGTCTGGTCTTTGACATTTTTACCCTCTTTTTGAAATTTCCAGGGAAGTGTTCTGTCATTGGAAAAGCAAAGTTAATTTTTTTTCCTAGTTTCTTACTTTGCTCATGTGATTGGACAACATACTGTATAGAGGCAACATCTGTCAAAGGACGAGGAGAAATCACAAAAAGACATATTTGAGTGTGATCAGAAGAACGAACAAATCAAAATTGTTGTGATTTCAGTGTCAAAAAGAAGGGCACACAGTGGAGTGCAAACCTCCACCAAGCCACATATTATCCAAATCAAAATTAAATTACTTGAACCTCGGATAATACTAAAGCTGTCCACCAAATTTCATCCAAATCTGTTCACTACTTTTTGGGAACAGGCAAAAAAAAAAATCTTGGATCCACATACATATCCGGATTTGCATTGAGATCTAACTAATTGTTCCTTGGCCCATGGCCCACCTTTCCTCAAAATTTCATCAAAATCCATTCACTACTTTTTGAATTACATTGTGAAAAGACGAACAAATAAATGTAGGCGAAAGCATAACCTCATCCGACAAAGTTGGTGGAGATAATCATGTAGTGTACAGTATAAACATTGTTTCAGTTTCTTGTTCCAAGACTTAGGGTCTCGTTTGTTTTATGCCTGGACCACACAAGGATAGCCAGGCTGAATTTGATGCTCATTCATTCCTCCCTATGATCACAAAAGGTGTTCAGATTCGAGGCTGATCTTTAGGAACTATCTTCCCAAATTATCATGTATGTCAAATCCCATCTAAAGCTCTCCAACCTACAACAATCTAGTAATCGCTCCCCTGATATTTAATTCATCCAGCCATTGGCCAGGCCAGATGAGCTTATGCAATCACACATCGTCTGTCTGTCATCCATCGTTGTCATCTGTCTGCAATTTACAAAAATCACTTCTCCTGCTACAGGATTGATCAGACTTTGATTAAACTCACATACAATGTTCCCCAGGACGGTGTGCATAAAAGTTGTCAAGCTGGTGGTGCCAACTGTCATATTTAACATTTTATGGGCGTCTGAAAATTTTGGGTGACTTGTCACATTAAACACTACTCTTCATAAATTGCTCAGAGGTTTTCACTGAAACTCACCCAGAAGACTCTAAAGACGTATTCCAACAAGAATTGTTCACCAGGTGGTGCCACCTACCATGGATGCGGCTACACAGGGGTCATGCACAATTTCACGAAAATCACTACTCCTCCTACAAGAGTGATCAGACTTTGATCAAACTCGTATGGAATGTTCACCAGGTTGGTATGTATAAAAGTTGTCAAGATGGTGGTGCCACCTGTCATATTTAACATTTTATGGGCGTTTGAAAATTTTGGGTGACTCATCACATTAAACACTACTCTTCATCAACTGCCAGGGCGTTTTCACTGAAACTCACCCAGAAGACTCTAAAGACACATTCCAACAAAAGTTGTTCACCAGGTGGCGCCACCTGCCATGGATGCATCTATACAGGGGTCATGCACAATTTCACAAAAATCGCTACTCCTCCCACAGGCTTGATCGGATTTCAAACTCACACACAACAACAGCAGCCGGTATGAGCTACAGCCTCAATGAGGCTGTTTATTTAGTATGGAACAAATGCTGACTGTCTTATGTGAAAATGAAATCTTTTTTTTAAAGATATTTTTGGGGCTTTTTTCACCTTTATTGGATAGGACAGTGCAGAGACAGGAAACGAGCAGGAGAGAGAGACAGGGAGGGATCGGGAAATGACCCCAGGTCAGAATCAAACCCAGGTCCCCGGACGTGGCACCTTATCCACCTGAGCCACGACGCCCCCTGAAAATGATATCTTGATGTCATGGATGAAAGACAGATATCCAGTGACAGCCAAGCTGACCTGTTATCTAGTCACATTTGCTCAAGAGAAAGCTTACATAAGCCAGGTTCTGAGAGTAATGATAGGCAAATCATATGTAAAGTGGGTGACTTGGTGACTGAAGAACTATCCAGCACAAACTTCTGTGAAATGGGTCATTATTTCTGGGGTCTCTCATATTTTCAACATCAGCAAAAAATGAATAAATTTTCTAGTGTGGCCCAGGAATGGATTTTATCTGTCTTGTCCTGATATTGGATAATAAATGCCTCAGCTACAGATTTTGAAGCCAGCTACAGACATCCCCAAGGAGTTTGAGTTTTTATGAACCAGAATAAAGGAGCCTCTGGCACTCTGCAACAAGCTTTAAAAAAAAAAGAAAGAAAACTGTTGTAAAGTGTCAGTGAAGCATGGCAGTTCTTGTACAAATGGGATCAAGTCAATTTTTTCCCATTCAATATAATTCTGTTTGACCACACAGTTGTACAGTGGCAATATGTCAAGTGGATGGTCTGTCTGAGTCATGAGAATGACCACCTTGGCCTTTATGGCATCATTTCTGCAGGAAGAAGGGCAGAGCCCCAACAGCTGGGAATGTAAGCTGAGATATGTGTGTGTAGAGTTAAGGAGAAAACAGAGCCCTCCTCCTGAGAGACCCTGCCATTAGGCTCCGATTTTAGACTCCAGGCATGTAGTACAGCATGTGATGGTGAACACAGCGTGTTACTGTCTGTTACTGCTTTTATTTTGTTTGAATCAGGGCCACCAAATTCCTTTAAAAAGCAAATAAATGTGTTACTTTCTCAAGCAAGCAAAATCGCAAGAAGGCAATAATATTAATTATTATATAACTTTATTATTATAATTCATTATTTTATCACACATGCAGGTCTGACTGCTTTCTTTCCATTGATATTTAACTAAATATTTCCAATGATATCCACAAAAATCTCTTCATGCAGGCAATTTCTTTTTAATTCAAGCCTCCCAAACCTGTATAAATGGCTTCCAAAATGGCATCATGTTCACTACACAGTATGTATGTACAGTATACACTCACCAGCCACCTGCTGTTTGATGCAGTTCTCTAATCAGTCAATCCCTTAACAGCAGCACAATGCATCAAATCATGCAGATACAAATCAAGAGCTTCAGTTAATGTTCACAATGTTCAAACATCAGAATGGGAAAAGTTGTGATCTCAAAGTGAAGTGTGACTTTCTTTCACTGTGGCACGGGTGTTGGTTTGAGCCTGATGGACTGCTGGTTTGAGTATTTCAGAAACGGCTGATCTCCTGGGGTTTTCACACACAACAGTCTCTAGAGTGTACACAGAATGGTGCGAAAAACAAAAAATACATTGAGTGAGCAACAGTTCTGTGGGTGGAAACAAGCACCTTGTTGATAAGAGAGGTCAGAGGAAAATGGCCAGATTGAGCAGTTTGAGCTGTCAGGAAGGATATAGCAACTCATAGCAACTCTTTACAACCGTGGTGAGCAGAAAAGCATCTCAGCATGCAACAGCAGAACACCACATTGGGTTCCATTCCTGCAGCCAAGAACAGGGATCTTAGAATCAAGAACAAGTTCCTATTAAAGTGGCCGGTGAGGGTGTATGTACAGTATGTGCACTACATAGGGTTTGACATTCACTGTTTAAGCTAAATAAAGCAGTATTCACGTCACAGGAAAACCACTGACAGGTGAAGCGAATAACATTGATTATCTCATTACAATGGCACCTGTCAAGGGGTGGGATATATTAAGCAACAAGAGAACAGTCAGTTCTTGAAGTTGATGTGTTGGAAGCAGGAAAAATGGGCAAGCGTAAGGATCTGAGTGACTTTAACGAGGGCCAAATTGCAATGGTGAGATGACTGGGTCTGAGCATCTCCAAAATGGCACATCTTGTGGGGTGTTCCCAGTATGCAGTGGTTAGTACATACCAAAAGTGGTCCAAGGAAGGACAACCACTGAACTAGTCACAGGGTCAAAGGTTCCCAAGGCTCACTGATGCGCATGCCTGTCTGGTCCAATCCCACAGAAGAGCTACTGTAGTACAAATTACTGAAAAAAAGTCAATGCTATCTATGATAGATATGAAAGGTGTCAAAACAGACAATACACCACAGCTTGCTGGATATAGGGCTGTGTAGCTGCAGACCAGTCAGAGTGCCCTTGTTGACTCCTGTCCTCTGCTGAAAACTCCTACAATGGGAACGTGAGTGTCAGAACTGGACCATGAAGCAATGGAAGAAGGTGGCCTGATCTGATGAATCATGTTTTCTGTTATATCATGTGGATGGCTGGGTGACTTGCATGTTGACCTGCATGCTGACCTGCAGAAGAAATTGCACCAGGATGCACTATGAGAAGAAGGCAAGCCTGCAGAAGCAGTGTGATGCTCTGGGCAATGTTCAGTTAGAGTCTACACAGAGAATAGTCCATTTTAATTCATTCATCTTCTGTAAGTTCTTTATCCTGCTCAGAGTTGCAATGGATCCTCGTGATGGATGGAAATTAGCAGAGTCAATCAATTTACATACATGTTTTTGGGATGTGAAAAGAAACCAGAGAAAGGGCACACAGAAAGTAAGAAGAAGAAGCCTTTATTTGTCACATGCATGCTCAAGCACAGTGAAATTCCTCTCTGCATTTAACCCATCTGAAGCAGTGAACACATGCATGCACACACACACACGTGAGTAATGAGCTCACACACACAGAGCAGTGGGCAGCTATACTACAGTGCCCAGGGAGCAGTTGGGGGTTAGGTACCTTTTGAAGTACCTTGCTCGAGGGTACTTCAGCCCAAGGCTGCCCCATGTTAACCGAACCACATATCACCAGAGCAAACCCATACAGACACTGGGAGAACATGCAAACTCCACACAGAAAGGCCCCTGTCAGTCACCGGGCTTGAACCCAGAACCTTCTTGCTGTGAGGCAACCATGCTAACCACTACACCACCATGCCGCCCAGGATTGAAACAAGGCTCCTGGAGCTTTGAGGTGACAACAGTACCTTCTACACCACCAGACTGCCCAAATACTCCATGTTGAGTACAATCATTCAGATCAGAGATGTGTATTTATTTAGTTTCTGCATAGGACTTTATTCTTTGCAATTGCATGCTGAGCTGAAATCTAAACATCTGATGTTAATTTTATTCTGTGATCAAAGGAATTACACTGATGTAGCATAAAATGTATTGTTTTTATTCCATACTATGTCTAGAGCCTGATTTGCACTGAAGTCTGGCAGCCAGAGGCATGCTGGGATTCCACAGGCACCCCATGTACAACATCTATTCAGATTTTGTTTTCCATAGCTTCACTATGTTGAGCTCAAGGAGTGAAACTGTAGCTGTTGTTTAAAGCATCTCATAGACTTCAACACTGGTATTTTTTATTGGACCACCCAGATCCAGAGTGGCTTTCCCACAATGCCACTCCCTATTAGAGAAAGTGAGAGAGTGTAAGGAGTCCCGTGGTTGACAGGAATAATACGGACAGCTGCAACCCACAAACCATTGGAAACACATGAGGCTCTCACCATACAAAGACACTGGACCACCGATCTTTAAACACACTTGACTCTGACTGCTTAAAGAGCATGTAAACATTTGTTTCAAACCATATCCAGTACTTCAGTGATATCAGACAGACTTGCTAATGTGTTTTAGGACAGTGTGAGTTACTGTAATGAAGAAATATTCTCCATGTACTGCACCTGAACACTGTAATATTATAAGGGTGGCCATCTTGGACACCTAGAGTCACTTCTTTGTTGGTACAAAGTGGCATAGTAGGATAAAGACCACACCTGTAGCTCCACATTTTTTCAAGTTAACTTCTGCACAATGCAGAATTCCACACTTTTCAGAGTTCTCCCCTTTTTTTTTTTTTTACAGTTCCACAACCTCTCTTTATTCTTCACACCCTTTAGTTGAAGGTGTGGTTTGGACTTGCAAATATGTGCTTTCCATCCCCATCCCCCAGTCATTTCCTCATAAATCTGTAAGACAGATCTGTAACAGAAAGCTGAAGGCTATGTGGATGATATCAGAGTTTCACTTTGAAATTACATTTGTAAATACTTGAAGTGTAAAGAAAAAACATATCAAATTGGAAGCTCAATTAGACGAAGCCTTTATTTGTCACATACAGTGTCACTCCACAGAGCGGGGTTTTATGGAAGAGTGGCCAGAAAAAAAGCCATTGCTTAAAGAAAACAAATATTGGGAGTTTGCCCCACAGCATGTGGCAGACTCCACAAACACATGGAAGAAAATTCTCTTCCATGTGTTCGGGGAGTGTTGGGTGACACAAACCCAACACTTCCCATCACCCTGAGAACCCCATCCCTACAGTGAAGCATGGTGGTGGCAGCATCATGCTGTGGGGATGTTTTTCATCTGCAGGGACAGGAAAGCTGGTCAGGACTAAAGGAAAGATGGATGGCACTAAATACAGGGCAATTCTGGAGGAAAACCTGTTTGAGTTAGCCAGACATTTGAGACTGGGATGAAGGTTCATGTTCCAGCAGAACAATGACCCTAAACATACTGCTAAAGCTACACTGGAGTGGTTTAAAGTGAAACATTTAAATGTCTTGGAATGGCCTAATCAAAGCCCAGACCTCAATCCAATTGAGAATCTGTGGCATAACTTGAAGATTGCTGTACACCAACGCAACCCATCTAACTTGAAGGAGTTGGAGCAGTTTTGCCTTGAGGAATGGGCAAAAATCTCAGTGGCTAGATGTGCTAAGCTAATAGAGACATAGCCCAAGAGACTTGCAGCTGTAATTGCAGCAAAAGGTGGCTCTACAAAGTATTGATTTTGGGGGGGTGAATACTTATGCACACTCCAGATTTCTGTTTTTTCATCTTAATTATTGTTTGTGTCACAATAAAAAAACAACAATTTACACCTTTAAAGTTGTAAATGGTGCTAACCCTCCAAAAATTCATTTTAATCCCAGCTTGTAATGCAACAAAACAGGACAAACACCAAGGGGGTGAATACTTTTGCAATACACTACTTTACAGCACAGTGAAATTAATTTCTTCAGATATTCTAGCTTGTTGGTGTCCCTGGACCAGAGAGGGTTAAGGGTCTTGCTTAAGGGTCCAACACTGGCAGTTTACCAGTACTGGGGCTTGAAACCCCCAACCTTCTGATCAGTAACCCAGAGTCACAACTCCTCCCAGGTTATTAAAAAACTGTGTGTGTGTGTAAGTAAAATAGACAACCTCATTCTCATTCCCTGTAGACAGGGTGATGAAATTAAAGAACACCACGTCATACTTTTATCAGTTTAAAGTTACATGTTTTGGAACATGAGATTGTAGTTTCTGTTCTTTCTCTGAACAGGCACTCCGTCCAGGATATCTCCCTCCCATCACCCGCAGTGTTCCTGGGAAAGGCTCCAGATTCACTGTAACACTGAATGAATTGTGTAAGTGCTGAACCAAATCATGTAGAACGAGTCATACATTTAAGTGCATTGTATCATTACTTACCTGCCCAGGACGTGCCACTCCTCTTGCCCAAGGTCAGCTGGAATTGGCCCAAGTTTCTCCACAATCCTGATGGTTAAGTGGTGTAGATGATGGATGGATGGATGGATGGATGGATGGAGCATTACTTGCTTAACAATATTGTATCATCTACTACAATCAAAGTGCGTCAGATCATCTGAAAGAGATTCACACCCCTAAAAATGACCAATTAACACTTGTTAGCTCATCCGGCCAACAGGCGATGAGCTTACGCCATCATGTGCTGTCCATCATGCGTCTAGCATCGTCCACATTTCACAAAAATCGCTTCTTCTCTCTCAATTCTTCACTGATTTTTATTCTTTTTGGCAGGAAGGTCGGTCTGCCTGGGGTGCATATAGCTTCTACCCAAATTTGCATAATTGCAATTAATAATGAAAATATGGAGTAATTAAGCCTTAATGAGCAGTTTCCACACAAATCACTTCTTCTACCTCAATTCTTCACTGATTTTGATTCTTTCTGGCATGAAGGTAGGCAGACGTGCAGCTTGTGAACAGGCAAGGCAGGCAACTGCTTGGGGCCCCCTGGCCCAGGGGCCCCCTGAGAGCCGGGGACCAAGGACTTATTTATTTTGTTTTTTATTGTTTTTATTGTTCTTTACCATTGTATTTTCACATTTGGAATTTAAAAAAACTTTGGTTTCATACATTTTTCGTTGGTGTCAGATTATTTATAATACTGTATATTGGTGATGAACACTGGTCAGAAGGGCCCCCTGGAAATTTTTGCTTGGGGCCACAACAGACTCTAGAATTGCCTCTGAAGGTAGGGGAGCCTAGGGTGCATATAACTTCTACCCAGTAATCAGTGCGGTTTGTGTGTGTGTGTGTGTGTGTGTGTGTGTGTGTGTGTGTGTGTGTGTGTGTTCACAATCTAGCGTCTAGACGGTTGCACCGATTTGACTTCAAATTTTCAGGGTAGGTGGGTCCGTAGATTACCTGATTAAATTTTGGGGATAATCGGGTCAAGGCCACTGGAAAGGTCAACCTTTCGGTCAAAATAACATATTTTCCTTTATAACTCAAAAATGGTTGCCGATAGACAAATGTTTACTATTATGAGCAAATAGGAACTCCCATATTGCCTTTCATTTGGCGCCATGTTTTTTGACCTTGAGTGACCTTGAAAGGTCAAACTCAAGGTCACGGATTTTCAGAGGGCTGTAACTTGAAAATGGTTGATGGTAGACAGTTATCAACTTATAGGAAGTGACATATGGGCTTTCATTTGGCACCATGACCTTTGACCTTGAATGACTTTGAAATGTCAAACTCAAGGTCATGGATTTTCATAAAACTATAACCTGACAGCTGATGATTGAAAAATATTACCATTATCAACATATAGGCATAAAATAAGTGCTGCCAGGAGAGGTTTGTTTTGCCTGGCAACACTTGTTACAATTATTAATGAAGTTATGGACTAATTAAGCCTTAATGAGCAGTTCAACAAAAATCGCTTCTTCTCGGTCAATTCCTCGCCGTTTTGGATTCTTTCTGGCAAATAGGTCGGTATTCCTAGGGTGGATATTGCTTTTGTATATAGTGTATATAGCTCACAACATTGTGCAAGGTGGCTCACTTTAGATCGTTCCTTCTGGACTAAACGGGGCCCGAGTGAGCTACACTGTCATTGACAGTCTTGTTTTTCAAAATATTGGATAAAATGTATTGAAATTACATCTTTTTTCTGTACAAGCTTGGTAATTTTGGCATTTATTTGTTGCATTATGTTTCTGGCAGGCATCAATTACCTGTTAGTTTATTCTTGTAGCTCAAGGGCACGGTAACAAAAGAAGTAAATGCTTAACATTCAGCATGTCTCAACTGATGCCCTAGTGAGTTGTCAGGTCTCTTTGGGTTAGAAACTCATAAAATTTATGCTGTATTCCAACCCTGATACCTACTCTACTATCAAAATACATTCAACCCTTTAATGCTCAAGCATAGCCAACTCTTGCTGACCATTCGGAATGAGCCCTCACTGCTCAGGTATATAGTATTTGGTTCTGGTGATGCAAACTGCACCAATTCTAAAGAGAATAAATACACTTAATCCCTCGATGCTAAGGCATACAGAAACCACACATGATCACATCAATATCACATCCTTCACTTCTTCTAATATCAGAACATTTATCATTATGTTCAGAGGTAAGAGTTGTTTGAGAGGACCCAGATTTGCCCCATTATGGTCCTGTATACCATACTGTGACGTTTGGCATTGCAAGTCTTTCATCTCATTAGTAACACTAATAACAGGTCGAGCAGCTGCTTGGAGTAGAATATTCAAAGATTCAAAGATTTTTTTATTGTCAATTCACGATATATCCAGGACATACAGGAGAATCGAAATGACGTTTCTCTCTCACCTTACTTGTAAAAACAGATAAAGATTACAAAAAAATAAGAAAAACAATCTCATCTCATTATCTCTAGCCGCTTTATCCTTCTACAGGGTCGCAGGCAAGCTGGAGCCTATCCCAGCTGACTACGGGCGAAAGGCGGGGTACACCCTGGACAAGTCGCCAGGTCATCACAGGGCTGACACATAGACACAGACAACCATTCACACTCACATTCACACCTACGGTCAATTTAGAGTCACCAGTTAACCTAACCTGCATGTCTTTGGACTGTGGGGGAAACCGGAGCACCCGGAGGAAACCCACGCGGACACGGGGAGAACATGCAAACTCCACACAGAAAGGCCCTCGCCGGCCATGGGGCTCGAACCCAGGACCTTCTTGCTGTGAGGCGACAGTGCTAACCACTACACCACCGTGCCACCCAAGAAAAACAATATATATAAATATTTAAAAATATAGATAATATAGAGGGCGGCACGGTGGTGTAGTGGTTAGCGCTGTCGCCTCACAGCAAGAAGGTCCTGGGTTCGAGCCCCATGGCCGGCGAGGGCCTTTCTGTGCGGAGTTTGCATGTTCTCCCCGTGTCCGCGTGGGTTTCCTCCGGGTGCTCCGGTTTCCCCCACAGTCCAAAGACATGCAGGTTAGGTTAACTGGTGACTCTAAATTGACCGTAGGTGTGAATGTGAGTGTGAATGGTTGTCTGTGTCTATGTGTCAGCCCTGTGATGACCTGGCGACTTGTCCAGGGTGTGCCCCGCCTTTCGCCCGTAGTCAGCTGGGATAGGCTCCAGCTTGCCTGCGACCCTGTAGAAGGATAAAGCGGCTAGAGATAATGAGATGAGATGAGATAATATAGATAAAAATACACTCTAAAATCAAACAATGTACAAAATAGCAGTAGTGCAAATACAGTACAATATCTGTAACAGAGAAGGTGTTAGAAGAGCAGCTTATGAGGTGTATATGACAGTAGTGCAAATGATCAATAGCAGCAGATACAGCAGTAATGCAAATTATTGTAGTGTGATGTGTCAACAGATGAGAGAGAGCTTCTTGTGTGAATGAATGTGTTACAGACCAGGGGTAGGGGGTAGGTAGTGGACAGAGTTCAGCATCCTGACAGCCTGGTGGATGAAGCTGTTCAGCAGTCTTGTGGAGCGGGCCTGGAGGCTCCGGTACCTTTTCCCTGAGGGCAGGAGGCTGAAGAGCGAGTGTGAAGGGTGGGAGGTGTCACCAGCGATGCTGATGGCTCTGCGAGTGAGACAGGAGTGATAGATGTCCGTAAGGGAGGGCTGAGGGGTACCGATGATCTTGCTGGCCGTGTTCACTATGCGTTGCAGAGTCTTCCGGCAGGAGGCACTGCCGAAAGACTCTGCAACGCATAGTGAAGACTCATCATAACACTGATGAGCATGGTGATGTAAAACTAGCTGAGAGTAGTTGAAAACAGCAGATCTTACAGTAAATAGCGCTTGTCTGAACAAAAACAGTGATTAGCATACCGTACCATAGTCATGATGAGTAGGAGGGAATGAAATACACTAAGATCCTGATGGAATGCGAGTTCGCCCAGTCAGGTTGTGTAATAGCAGGTATTGGTTAGAAAATCTTTGTAAACAGGGCTATGTCTGAAATCATAGTCTTACTTATTTACTATGAGCCAAGTCAGCAAGTCAGTGACTCAAGTTCAAGTTATGTCAATATTTATGCTTGTAGCTTACTTCAATTAAGGGTTATATATTTTTAAATCCCTAGAACATCATGTTTTTGAAAGAGGCAGTGTCTCAGATGCTGTCACATCATATGGTTCAAACACTTTTAAGGGGCAATATGATTAGATCATTACTAGTGTATTTATATTTATATGTTTAATATTGGTCTTGAATGACAAATGTTTTTTAGCCCAAAATATATGATTCAGAATGATGTATGGTGGTTATATCAAACTGTCAGACAACGGTGCTAGACTTATGTAATATTTAAATAATATTAGCTGGCGTTGAGTGGTATATCAGATATATTCCATTCAGCTAGCATGATACTGAACGAGTCGAAGGTGAGTAGCTGAATGGAATATATCTGATATATCATGAAAAAAAGCCAGCCAATATTATTATTATTATTATTATTATTATTATTATTATTATCCATACACATTCCTTTCAGGTGTTCAACACATCTTTCTCTTTCAAAATTTTCTCAAAATCTTCCGTTTTTAACAAAGCAAACCTGGCGGCCATGTTTGTTTACAAATTGTCCCAGTCGCTCACTAGCACAGAAGTTTTACATCTCCAATGTGTGACATCATGTTGTCTTGACAAATATTCAATATCGTAAACCATATTCAACGCTCATTCTCCATTGGGTAAACGTAATACACGTAGGATAAGTGATATGCTAACAATATTGCATGCTATCAAACCAAATGAATGAAAACCACAAAAAGGAGTAGAATATATATAGAGATCATGCAGTCACGTGACCGGAAAGTACACAGCCGCCATCTTGTCGGTAAAAAACACCGCTGAATACTGCTGCACTCGTGTACAAAATGGATAAATTTCAACCGATGGACTACATGGCTCATTTTTCTAATGAACAGATAACTAGATATATGTCTAAAATAAATGACCTACAGATTAGTGACCCTTATCGCTTACCGGACGTAGTTTTCACGGCCGTGTCAGTGGATATGGAATTGCCAGAGGTGGAATACCCGGACGTGTATAATTACCTCATTAACTTCCCCTCACTGTTCAATGGTGAAGCACTGCGTGCTTATAAATCTCTGGACAGTTATCTTTACAGAAATTCAGGATTTGTCAGCCACCCTCAGATGTGGCATCTTGTAAACAAGAAAATAACAATCCTCATTGGACGGGTAAGTCACTTAAGTATTACTAGTACTGATACTAGATATATCAGTAGTACCTAGTATAGCACTGACCAGCCGATTATAGAATAAGGTAATTCCAGCTGTAATTCCAAATCGTCCATCTTGTTTACCATGGATCTGGCGTTGGAGAGGTAGAGGCTTGGCAGTGGAGATTTGAGTGGCTGTTTTCTGAGCTTAGTCAACAGGCCGGCTCTGCAGCCTCGCTTTTGCTTCCTCTCCCGACGCCGCCTCCTTCGCCTGCCAGACCCGATAACAATCCACGGAGACCCCGCTGGTCTCGCTATTTCGTCCGGAACGTTGTGCATGCGATGGAAATCGCTACAAACCGTCATTTTCTGCTGGAAACCAATGTCCAGTAAGTCCATACGGTTGTAGTGGATATTGAAGTCCGGTACAGACAAACAACATGCAAAAATACACACAAAAAACATAAAAAATGTGCACAGGTAGGGAGAGCTTGTAGCCGCAGCCGTTGTAGTAGAATTGTATGGTTTTCCAGAAGAAAAGGTAGAAGTAGAAGCAGAAGTAGAACCAGAAGTAGAAGTAGAAGGCGGAAATATGGTTTGACCGACAAGATGGCGTCTGTTACAATCTGTATCGGCTGTGACGTCACATGCAAGATCTCTATATGTTATTTACCAGCTGGGAGGTCCGTGTCATGAAGTACCCTCTGGGCCGAGGTCAGAATTCAAGGCCAAGGTCACGGTATTTCACCATACGGACCGACCTTAAGCTGGTAAATAATATATTTATTTTTTCTTTACCAAATTCTAATAGAAAACGAGAGCGCCCGAAAGGGAAAAACAAGCCACCATTTTGAATCCTCATTCATGGCTGTAATGCAAATGGCTTCTTCCTCGGCACACAAGTGCACTTCCATGGCAGGAAAAAAGCTACATTTTGCTGCCTATATAGTCCCCTATTTATATAAAATTGAGTCATTCAGGATTCAGCCATGTTTTTACTCGGCGTTAGCAAGTTAGAGGTTTTTAGCGTTCTGAAATGTTTTCTTTTATTTCTTCTTCCTCAGGGTAGTAAAACTCGCTTTCGCTGTGAACACTGTCATTATCGCTATCCATGTTGTAAAATTAATGCTATGGCAAAAATTTATAAGATTTTTGATAATCTTATAAATAAATTTTATAAAAAAAAAAAGATAAATGTTGACAAAAAATGCTACTATGGTTGTTGTTGTTGTGAACGAGCGAGTCGCCAGAGGTCCATAACTGGGGTCCGTAACTGCAGTCCGTATCGTAGGATATGAACCCACTCGCCAGCCAATCAAAGCGCAGGATTTGATGGAAACCGGACCGCGAAAAAAAATAAATCTTTTTATTCCATCGAAAATGTATCCTGGATGTATAATATTGATTCATGTTCAATTCTAAATCATGCATATATCATACATAGTTTTCTGTATAGAATCTTATATAGGCCAACCTAATTGAAACACTCATCATCATGGCCTGCCACTGTATAAAAACATCAGAAATGATCACAATATTTAATAAGCAAGTGATCCTATCACAAAACATATAAAACTAGACAATTTGGCTGTGTATTTAAGCATGCTTTGTGATTATTTTAATAATAAATATCTCTCCTGCTTATGGTTAAACTTGTTGTCAACAAAAGTCATAAATGGCAGTTTCAGATTGCAGGCCACACCTTTGACTACATGGTGTAAAGCATGGTGTAGCACTGTGGTGCAGTGGTTAGCACTGTCACTTCACAGGAAGAAGGTTCCAGGTTTAAACTTCAAAGCTGACAGGGGCATTTCTGTGTGGCATTTGTATGTTCTCCCTGTGTTCATGTAGGTTTCCTCTGGGTGCTCCAGTTTTCCTACTGTCCAAAGACATCTCTCTCTAGCTTGGCTTCGTGAACAAAGATTAAGAAGGTGATGGTCCACGTCATCTGCAGGCACGCTCGTGGCTGACAAAGCCGATATGGGATCGGCAGGTGCGCTGGTGGTTGTGGACATGGACGCATCCCTCGGCCTGCACAATAGGGTTTTGTAGGTGAAGTACAGTGTGCACAGAACTGGCCCCACCCTTTACACCTGGTGGTAATCTGCCATGGCTTAGCAAGCTGGAACAGTGACAACCAGGTCCTCGGGTCATAGGTTTTATATCGGAATGTCCTTGTCTTAGACAGGTTGCCTACCATGGCTGACGAGCCCCATCTGCCCAGAGTGACCTGGTTATACTGCGCCAGGTATTCGCAGTTGTCCTCTCCTGTTGGTTTTAATCCAGGTGGCACCACGAAGAGGTTGGAGTAGGACTTGAGGTCTGTGCCACTCAGTGGATGTTTTAAATCCAGTATGGCGCTCTCCCATACCAGCATCCAGTGACTATGTTGGCCCCCATTTGCAAAGACATGCAGTTCAGTTAACTGGCTACTCTAACTTGCCCACAGGTGTGAATGGTTGGGTGGGAACTGCTCTACGTCCTTGACATCCACCCTTGGTAGCTCTCCTGAGCTAGCTACCAAATCTGTAGTCAACGATGACTGACATACAAGAAGAAGATGGTGTAAAGAGTGATTGTGGACCTGTAAATGGGAGGTGAACTCTGAGAACTTGGTCTGGAGTTCTTGGTAGATGTTGCTTTGTGCTCACGACAACGAAATCTCACTGAAGTGTCTTGTGTAGGAGTTATAAGGAGATGTTCAAACTTTGTCATGAGTCTCAAAGAGAGAATGATCAAAATGTTTAGGAAGTTGACAAGGAAAAAGGTAGAGCTTCAAGTGTCCTTACTTTCAAAAGTATGTTTATTTCAAAATGCAACCATGAAAACACAGAACTGTTAAATCGGCTTGTTGTTGTTAGATCAGATTTAATTCACAGTAAGCTTTTTTTTTAAATTTTAACATTTTAAGGCAAATATCCTGTGTTAAATAAATGTTATGCTCAAAGCAATATCAATGCATTGTGTTACTTTGTCTTGAATAGTGTTGTACGTACTGTCCATTACCAGTAGTTTATTTTATTGGTTGATGGTTTGAATTTCTGTCAAAATTCACTAAAACATTGAACTTTTGTTTTGTAAAATGCATTCTACAATACAAAGAATCTCCAGTGTAAAACCACTGGTTGTAGAGGTGAAATGAACAACTCCTATTTGTGTAACCTAAAACAATTGGGACTCTGGACCTTACTAATTTATTGTCTTTTAACAAAAGAAATCATGGATTTAGATTAATTTGCACACAATAACGTATCTCTTATTGTATACACAATAATGTCTCATCTCATCATCTCTAGCCACTTTATCCTTCTACAGGGTCGCAGGCAAGCTGGAGCCTATCCCAGCTGACTATGGGCGAAAGGCGGGGTACACCCTGGACAAGTCACCAGGTCATCACAGGGCTGACACATAGACAACCATTTAGAGTCACCAGTTAACCTAACCTGCATGTCTTTGGACTGGGGGGGAAACCGGAGCACCCGGAGGAAACCCACGCGGACAACATGCAAACTCCACACAGAAGAAAGGCCCTCGCCGGCCCCAGGGCTCGAACCCAGGACCTTCTTGCTGTGAGGCGACAGCGCTAACCACTACACCACCGTGCCGCCCACACAATAATGTATCTCACACAATAATGTATCTCTTGGTGGACACAAGGTGGGATGAGAGCCATTGACACTGACTGGGACGCAGTGCTCAGAACCTTGTATACTCACTTTTATCCAGTAGAATTTTGAGTGTGCACAATTTTAGAGAGTACGCTGTGTGCATTTTGGCTGCCGCTTCACACCAGAACTCTTTGTTTTTCTTTTTGTGATTGTATGGCTTGATGTTTGTTATTTGTTTGAATGTTTTGTCTGCCAGTTGTGGTGTAGTTCCAAACCCAGTTTTTGGTGTCGGTTCTCTTCAGGCCTTGGGCTGCCATAGGTGATGCCTGTACTTCTTGCTATGGACTGCAGTGAGCTTGTTGCTCTTTTTAACATTCGGGGTTGTCCAGCCTTCTGTGCGGTGGTCAGTGGTCGAGCTGTAAAATCAAACCGGGGGGATGGTGAAATTTTTAGTCGCGTGTCGATCCATCGGTCGGTCCGTCGGTGGGAAACTGGTTTGCTTTTAGGAGGGTTTGCACACAACGTAAGTCTGTGGACCTTGTTCATTTACCAGACATACAGTATTTTGTGCTGATAAAGTGTGTAGTGCACACTGTGTACCCTTTTTATTGTTGTAAAAAACATAATACACTGGTATTTTACTGTAAAACATGCACAGTGTGGATGTCATGTGTCATATTTAGTCAGTCTCCTGGCTGACATATCTACCACGTTCTCCATATTAGGGTGAAATGCAGATGACAAATTTGAAGTGTAACTTCATAGTCATGGTAGGCTCCTTTTAAATCATTTGGTAAATAATTTATTAAAACCTCAGCAGGCAATGTAAATGAACAACTGAATCTTTTCATATCAAGTCAATAGAATTTTTATTCAAAGCTGAACATTGGGAACATTGAGTTAAATACAGAGGTAGGTAGGTAACCAATAAGCTAAAACAAGCAACAGTAAATTGTAAATCAGCCTTACATGTGGCAGCACGGTGGTGTAGTGGTTAGCGCTGTCGCCTCACAGCAAGAAGGTCCTGGGTTCGAGCCCCATGGCCGGCGAGGGCCTTTCTGTGCGGAGTTTGCATGTTCTCCCCGTGTCCGCGTGGGTTTCCTCCGGGTGCTCCGGTTTCCCCCACAGTCCAAAGACATGCAGGTTAGGTTAACTGGTGACTCTAAATTGACCGTAGGTGTGAATGGTTGTCTGTGTCTATGTGTCAGCCCTGTGATGACCTGGCGACTTGTCCAGGGTGTACCCCGCCTTTCGCCCGTAGTCAGCTGGGATAGGCTCCAGCTTGCCTGCGACCCTGTAGAAGGATAAAGCGGTTAGAGATAATGAGATGAGCCTTACATGTTGTGACCGGCTCTCTAATGAGGCAATGAAGCCTTCAAAACTGCTAGTGTCGTTTATTTTAGCCTTCCTGTCTTGAATAACACTTTTTGTTGCCTGAAGAATAACAAACGAACGTCCAGGCTGATTAAATTAATGGCCTTATACAAGAAATCAAAGCTAACATGAACCTGAGTAAGCTATCGATAGCTGGCTAGACTCCAAACTAACATTCATTATGATAGCTGTGTTGTTATCCGCCGCCCACAAATTAGGCTACATATCGGTAACTTTACAGCATGATAGTGGGCTCGCAGAAAGTGTGACTGATATTCGTAACTCTTGACTTACCTCCTGAAATGTTTTTTTCTTGCGATCTTAAATCCGAACTTGCTTAGGTCTTGCTGTCCACTTCGCTTGGCCATGATGCTACAATCCGCTGCTGTCACTGACGCCGAATGAAATAAAAAATACTGGAACCCCAACTGAATGTCACCTTCTCAAATGCTTCGCTTGCGCGTGCCCTCTCTTGCGGTAGCTTATTGTATGCTCAGTTTCAGCAAAGCTACGTGGAATGGCATTTCTAATTCCAGTGTTAAATAGAAGTAATGTCCACATTTATTGATAAAATTGCTCAAGGGAAGGAAGGGGGGATGCCCGTTTTAGAGGGGGGATGATTTTGACCATTTTTTATTCCGGGGGGATGGCATCCCCCCCATCCCCCCTCAACTCGAGTACAGGCGGCGGTGCTTCTGTGCTTAGCATGGTGTTCCAGGCGATGTTGCCTGGTGGCTTCGCGGTGGCTGTGTAGGCGGTGTGGGATTTACGGTACCTTCATGCGCCTTTTGGTGGGGATTGTGGGTAGCTATGCCACTGGAATTACATCCTGACCCTTTTTTGATGGACTTTTTTTTGCTAATTGTAAAGCGACCTTGGGTGTGAGAAAGGCACTATATAAGTTGAACTTATTATTATTACTTTTTTTTTTTTTTTTTAACAGTACTTGTACTCATGTAACAGTACTCACTGCTGCTAAGAGGAAAATTGCCGGAGATCCATGCTCTCCCTCTGCTGTTCAGTCTTATTACAGCAAGGATACAAAATGTCTGTGACATGCCTGAGGACATGGACATACCCACAGATGCATTAGTTTAGGATATCCCTCTGATTTAACCTTTTCTTGTTGCATCAGATTTCTTCCTTTAACATATTTAACATAAATCACTTCTAATTTTGTACAGAGCAGAAAAGGGTCATTGTAGTAAGGCTTATGCACTAGCTCACATCCCCTCGCTAACAAACGTCATCATACTTCAGCTTGGTGTAAGGAGTTCAAGGCCTCAGATGACCCCATTCATTAGCATATTAACACACTGCAGTGAGCTGTTACGTATAAAACGTGCATGTTTACATGCCAGGGAATTCCATCCACCTCATCTCATTTTCATTTTAGTGCCATTTTTCCTTTGCATCTCACATGTCACCTCTGCCTGCTGTCTGTAACACTCCGGATCATCTCGCTCTAGTGGTTTCCTGGAAAGGGCACGATACTGTCCTGTTCCCTGTTTCTCGTCCTACTTGCATTGGCATCATACCATCGTCCCACATTAAAACAAAAAAAAAAGTGTGTTTCTGTGTCAGACTGAAAGAGAGCGGTTGAGACGTATTAGTGAATGTTTCACAAGTTGTGGTTATAATGGGAACTTCCATATTTGAATTTAGATGTAGGCTACAGTCTCCGGATAGTTCATGGTGAGGTTAAAGAAAGCAAGTATATGTTGTGAATCTTGACATGAGATGGGGATATTCCTTGTGTTACACTGCAAAAAGTCAAGCTCAGATGAGAAACCTAGTGAATGAATGAGAATGTTCATCATGTGCCAAACCCAGGGGAGAATTAATTACTTGGCTCGTTTCAATAATCTAAAATGGCGCCTTCACATATGCAGGGTTTAGTGGGTTTGGCTCAAACCCTGCTGTGTTTTTCACCTCATGGTGGTTTGTTTGAGAACACAACAATCACATGCAGGTTAAGACCAAAACAACTGCTCTGACATTGTCTGAGTGAGGTAGTCTTGGTTCAGTTCCAAGCAAACTTTCAAAGGATTCGGTTGCAGCGAGAAAGTGATTCGACTTTGAACTGACTCAGTTGCAGGAAGTGTCTAACCATGCTAAGAGATGATATAAAAACTGTAACCATTATACGACAGAACTGATGAATTCTTGATTCTGATTGGTCAGAAGGTGTTGATTTTAATGTTCTATACTGATTGCAAGACAAATCACAGGTTTATATTAATGCACTCATTACCTTTGCCAACGTTGTTGGAGGAGGTTATGGTTTCACCTCTGTTTGTTTGTCTTTTCCCAAAGTAACTCAAAAAGTAGTGAACGGATTTGGATGAAATTTGGTGGATAGCTTTAGGATTATCTTAGGTTCAAGTGATTTGAATTTGATGTTGATAAAGTGGCTTGACGGAGGTATGCACCCGACTGAGTGCCCTTCTAGTTTAAACAATATTCCCCAATTCTTTACTAATACTAGTGATCCTAATCTCTTTCTACTACTTTTGTAACATATTACCACAGGCAAGAACATCAACATGTCTTCTTGTTTTTGCCTCTATTTGCTTGTTTGATTTTAATGAAAATTTGGAGGAAAGTTAAGCCATGGGCCAAGGAACAGTTGAATTGATTTTGATGCAAATCCAGATACGTATGAAGAGCCAGGATTGTTTTGTCTGTTCCCAACATAACTCAAAAAGTAGTGAATGGATTTCGATAAAAGTTTGAGAAAAGGTGAGCCAGGAAAAAGGAACAACTAATTAGATTTTGATACAACTCTGGATATGTGGCTTGGTGGAGGTATACACTCTACTGAGTGCTCGTCTAGTTTAATATATAATTCATTCATTTAAATTCTTTATTCTCAGGGACTTGTGTACTTCACAGAAACAGATTAAAAGAGGACGTATTTATATATCAATTTTGGTCGGAGTCTCCAGTGTTAATGCTTTGTAACAGTCAGAGGCAGGGGCGCCACCAGAAATTTTGGGCCCCATGAAAGATTAGAATTTTGGGCCCCCCAACTTTGCCCACCCTTGTCACAATTGCACTATTGTCATTATTTGACTTTTGATAGCCCATGGACCTTGAGTTTGTGACTTTGTTATTACGTTTTATGTATTAACCTACCAGGGACGAGATGAAAACTGGTCAGTGACTAATTCTGGTGCATTTACAATCACAAATGAAAATTCAAGATTTTGCCACATGCCTTCTTGTGCTAGGACAATTGGTAGTGAAATGTGTGATGTGACTACTAATAAATCATAGAAAAAGTTTTCTACCCAGCATCAAAATACCTATGGAAATCCCATGGATTGTTATGTGTTAGGTAGAAAGCTGTGTGTACTGTTCTGCAAAAAGGGAATATGTTTGATCAATTACGTACGTATTTCTTCATATGTTGTAACCTCTATCCCTCTTTTATGTGTGCTGCGCTTTCTCCAGCTCCTCAATTTGAAACCAATGGTTTAGAACGTGTGAACATTCCACACACGTAACCATGTCAAACACTTGACTGGTGTCCGTTATTAGCAACACTTTAATCTAGCAAACTGTATATGGCGCTCACTCATTAAAAACTTCAATCCTAAAGCATTTATGGGTTGTACTGCTGCTTACCTCCTTCTCCAAAGGGGGGTTCAGTGGTTTGGTAGGGCGGAGGTCCCCCTGAGACTGAATCTGTGCATATTTAGGGCACCCCATTAGTTATGAAACTGGTTATTAGCACTAGTTATTAGCACCAGCATAACGTAATATTTCATCTTGTTTATCACACAAGTCAGTTCAGTTATTAAAATGGAAAAAATGTCACTGTACAAACTGTAAAAGTGTTCTCTTGATAGGCTAATCCAACCACGTTCATACTGTTCATTTACCATTCGCTAATATTTTGAACACACATGTGAGCGATAGCTACCTTTCTTTGGGAAAAACTGAGTGACCAGTTGCCTGCCTCTCCGGTCCCTCTCAGCTTTCAGCTGCCTTTCTTTACATTTTTGACAGCCACTCTTCATATTTAGTGATCATAGACTGTACGCACTCCACTGCTGGCTGGCTGGCTGCTGCACCGCAACACAGCAGCAGCAAGTAGCGTTGCACTGATCAGCACACAGATTTAACGCATCGCGCTTCTACCAGAACTGGACCGTACCATTTCGCAAAAGGGGGAGAGTTAAATGACAATCTGTTGAAGAACTCAAGAAATAGACAACCTTGTTCAATTAGCTCATTTTTCCAGATGGAATATTGCATTGTTGTTATTTCAAAAGTCTTATTAAAATCATTAAAAGCATATTATCAGCCCCTTAAAGGGCCCCATGGCAGTGCTGGGCCCCTAGAATTGTTCTAACCTTCCCCCCCCCCCCGGCGGCGCCCATGGTCAGAGGTGAAGCTGTAACTTGATGAAGGAAAGTCTTCAGAATTGAGGACTTTGTACTTCGTCGTTTCTTGGTAGCATGACAAGATGCACTTTTTGTCTTTTGTCTTAAGGCAGAATAAAAAAGAGAGGCTGGTGAAGGAATAATGTTTTTATTCTATCCACATTCCCTGGATATGAGCAATCGTGCATTCTGACTGGCTACTGTACTACTAGGATATCAGCTCATATACCGTGAGTAGAGAAAAACAAAATGGCGGA
Organism: Neoarius graeffei; assembly: GCF_027579695.1. Lineage (NCBI taxonomy): Eukaryota > Metazoa > Chordata > Actinopteri > Siluriformes > Ariidae > Neoarius > Neoarius graeffei. The sequence goes on along the minus strand of NC_083582.1, from coordinate 74,438,278 downwards.
GCGTGTTACTGAACCAGCCAAGGATGAAATAAAAACTCCACTTGAAAACAAAGCCCCCAAAAAATACAAAAAAGCAACAAAATATGAAATAAAAGTATTTGATGGTAAGAACGTATCTTTTTTTATTTTTCAAGAATTATTATTATCACATTTTTTCACAAATTGCTCCTGTCATTTCAGCAGTTTGTTTACATTGTAAGCGGAAATTATTTTGTCGAACGTTTTGTATAAAGTTGTTATTTATTGAATTTGCAAAAAATAAAAGTGTTCTCTTTCTCAAAATCCAGTGAATGTGGAGAGAATAAAACAGTTATTCCACTCAATCTCGTCATACATGGATTATAGACAATTTGGTGCTACGCACCTCGTCACCCATCAGCTCATGTACGACTCGATTTCGTGGAATAACTGTTTATAGCTGCTGTAATGTAAGTAATAACAGGACCTAACTTGTTTTGCAGATTTTCCACAACATTGACTGTAACTGTAAATGTATACATGTAATTTTAAAAGTCTGAGGTAGTTCTGTAACAAATTTTAAAAATGTTAATTTTTTTTAATTGCTGGGGTATGAAAATAATAATATCTTTGCAATGTGTTTTTATTAGAAAATATTCAACTTTGTGTCAGCTGCATCACACCCCTCATCACTGATTATTTTCCTATAACAGCATACCCTCAAGTGTTTAATTACTTACACAACATCTACATCTGTGGAAACTATATATTTAACTATAAATTTTTATTTTTTATTGTTTTTTATCTTTAATTAATTTATTATTGGGGTGAATTTATCAATTAATAAACTACTTCAGTCTAATAATCATATGGTCTTGACTGTGAGCTTATTATCATGTTCTTAATGTTATAACATGTATTAATTTGAATTGGGTTTTGGTTTGGCATTATTTTGTTGAGCGAGGTGTGAAGACTTACCCATAACACCCAAACTCATCAGCGACGCCATGCTGGCGAAGCGGGAGGACAGTGAGAGGATGGATGTTTACCTGCTCTTATTGTCTTCTTGAACTGATACTACAAGAGGAAGTCTTGCCTTGTAACATAGTCTTTGGCTTGGCACTCGCTCCTTACCTCCTTCCTGTTTGCCTTTACAAAAGTGCTCTCAGGTTTTCCACAAGTCGTATTTTCAGGAAGTTCCTGTCTCTGCTGAAACTCCTGAAAGACGGATACTTCACAATAAATGCCATCACTAAGAATAACCACAACGAACCTGGTTTTATTTTAGACATAGTGCAGACTGGAAAGTCAAACACACTGTGTGTGTGTGTGTGTGTGTGTGTGTGTGTGTGTGTGTGTGTGTGTGTGTGTGTGAGAGAGAGAGAGAGAGAGAGAGAGAGAGAGAGAGAGAATAACAAAAGGGCAATTGGACAGAAATGCTGTTAGTGATTCTAGTGTGTGTGTCTGTGAGAGGGAGAGAGAGAGAGAGAGAGAGAGAGAGAGAGAACAACAAACAAGCAATTGGATAGAAATGCTGTCAGTGATTCGTGTGTGTGTGTGTGTGTGTGAGAGAGAGAGAGAGAGAGAGAGAGAGAGAGAGAGAGAGAGAGAGAACAACAAACAGGCTATTGGGCAGAAATGCTGTTAATGATTCTAGTGTGGGGCGGCACGGTGGTGTAGTGGTTAGCGCTGTCGCCTCACAGCAAGAAGGTCCGGGTTCGAGCCCCGTGGCCGGCGAGGGCCTTTCTGTGCAGAGTTTGCATGTTCTCCCCGTGTCTGCGTGGGTTTCCTCTGGGTGCTCCGGTTTCCCCCACAGTCCAAAGACATGCAGGTTAGGTTAACTGGTGACTCTAAATTGAGCGTAGGTGTGAATGTGAGTGTGAATGGTTGTCTGTGTCTATGTGTCAGCCCTGTGATGACCTGGCGACTTGTCCAGGGTGAACCCCGCCTTTCACCCGTAGTCAGCTGGGATAGGATCCAGCTCGCCTGCGACCCTGTAGAACAGGATAAAGCGGCTACAGATAATGAGATGAGATGAGATGAGATGAGAGATTCTAGTGTGTGTGTCTGTGTGTGTGTCTGAGAGAGAGAGAGAGGAAGCAGCATATAGGTAATTGGACAGAAATGCTGATAGTGACTCGTGTGTGTCTGAGAGAGGGAGAGAGAGAGAGAATGAGAGAGAGAGAACAACAAACAAGCAATTGGATAGAAATGCTGTCACAGTGATTCTAGTGTGTGTGTGTGTGTGTGAGAGAGAGAGAGAGAGAGGAAGCAGCAAATAGGTAATTGGACAGAAATGCTGTTAGTGATTCTAGTGTGTGTGTGTGTGTGTGTGTGAGAGAGAGAGAGAGAGAGAGAGAGAGAGAGAGAGGGAACAACAAACAGGCTATTGGGCAGAAATGCTGTTAATGATTCTAGTGTGTGTGTCTGTGTCTGAGAGAGAGAGAGAGAGAGAGAGAGGAAGCAGCATATAGGTAATTGGACAGAAATGCTGATAGTGACTCGTGTGTGTGTGTGTGTGTGTGTGTGTGTGTGTGTGTGTGTGTGTGTGTGTGTGAGAGAGAGAACAACAAACAAGCAATTGGATAGAAATGCTGTCAGTGATTCTTGTGTGTGTGTGTGTGTGTGTGTGTGTGTGTGTGTGTGTGTGTGTGAGAGAGAGAGAGAGAGAGAGAAAGAGAGAGCAACAAATAGGCAATTGCACAGAAATGCTGTTAGTGATTCATGTGTGTGTGTGTGTGTGTGAGAGAGAGAGAGAGCGAGGGAGAGAGAGAGCGAGGGAGAGAGAGAGCGAGGGAGAGAGAGAGAGAGAGAGAGAGAGAGAGAGAGAGCAACAAATAGGCAATTGGGCAGAAATGCTGTTAGCGATTCTTGTGTGTGTGTGTGTGTGTGTGTGAGAGAGAGAGAGAGAGAGAGAATGAGAGAGACAGCAACAAATAGGCAATTGGATAGAAATGCTGTTAGTGATTCGTGTGTGTGTGTCTGAGAGAGAGAGAGAGAGAGAGAGAGAGAGAGAGAGCAACACATAGGCAATTGCACAGAAATGCTGTTAGTGATTCGTGTGTGTGTGTGTGTGTCTGAGAGAGAGAGAGAGAGAGAGAGAGAGAGCAACACATAGGCAATTGCACAGAAATGCTGTTAGTGATTCGTGTGTGTGTGAGAGAGAGAGAGAGAGAGAGAGAGAGAGAGAGAGAGAGAGAGCAACACAGGCAATTGCACAGAAATGCTGTTAGTGATTTGTGTGTGTGGACGTTTTTATGTCTTAGTGGGGACCAAATGTCTTCACAAGGGTTGTTAAGAGTCTGTGTGTGTGTGTGTGTGTGTGTGTGTGTGTGTGTGTGTGTGTGTGTGTGAGAGAGAGAGAGAGAGAGAGAGAGAGAGAGAGAGAAATGGAGTGATTCAGGAATGTGCTTGGCCTTTGGTCACTGTTCTGGTAATACCCGAAGCATCTGTGGCATGCATGGCTAGGCGGTCTTCATTACTTATAAATACACCCACTAGACATGGCCTGAATTCACACTGTGCCCTCACCAGTGTGTGTGTGTGTGTGTGTGTGTGTGTGTGTGTGCATTAATGGATAAAGGGAGGAAAATCCTCTGTGATTGTTACTGTATATTATTTAATGAGTGTCTCACAGGCCTGGCCACAGCTCATCACTTAATCACCGAGCTTTTAGTCTGAGAGCTCAGGGTTAGATGAGGCAAGATCTATGTGGAACAATTCTGTGGTGCACAGGAGACCATAAGGTGGATGGTGATGAGTAGTAATTTGATCAGCAAGTTTATGGGAGATGGGAGGAAACTGGAGAAGCCGGGAAAAAACAGGCAAATCTCTGCACATAGTAACCTGAGCTTGGGATCAAACCCTGGAGATGTGAGACGGTGATGCTCCCCACACCCTTCTGCAACACCATGCCACATAATAAAGATGCAGAAATCATGCATATGTGACCCTCCCTTACAAAACCAGTCACAACAATCTTGTCACAGATGCATAAAAAATGACCCTTAATACACTCACATCACCCTTTTCATCGACATAGCACATGAAAAAAAAAATCACATTCCCACAAGAATCTGTGCTACATAAAAAAGCTGTCCTGTTCCGTAAAACACGCATGTGGTTATTCTGTGTGTGGTCTCTCATTTTCTCCTCGACTACTACATCTGCCCTGAACTGAGTCATGAAAAAAGTCACCAATCTTCGACGAATAAAATGAACATAAGGTCTGAAATCCCAGGTTTATGTGCTGAGCCTCTTTCACAGCCTTATCAGTGCAGGTGGGAAGGTGGCAAGTTGGATCCAAATACCATCAACCACAAAGAAAAGACTTCCATATGTCTGGCTTTCACTTTCCTTCTACAGTTTTCATTGTACACCTATAAAACATTTTATACTATGGCTGTTGAATGCTTGAACCGTTGAATAGTTTTCTAGAATTGCAGTTCTGACAGTAGTTCCAGCCACAATGTGCTCCTTATTGTCTACGTCATGAAAACACACATACACAGTGAATAATCTGGTGAATGCACCACAAAAATGGATTTAAAAAAAATGTGTTTAATGATGTGGTAACATTTTCTGTGATTAGATAGTCTATTTACTGAGAATTTATCGGAGTCTCCAGTGTCAGTGCTTTGCAACAGTCAGAGGTAAAGCTGTAACTTTACAATTTCTGACATTCTTCAACATTATAACATAAATGAGAACAGGAGCTAACTTGATTCATGGACAGTCCACAACATTAAACAGATAAAACCTGTGATCGCATTTAGTGTTGTAGTCAAGACCACCTAAACCAAGACCAAGTCATAACCAGGACCAAAGTGTATCGAGGCCAAGACAAGGCCAAGACTTTAATGGGTTGAGATCAAGTCAAGACCAAGACCAAGGCAGGGCGAGACCGAGTCAAGACCAGGACCAGACCAGTGGGTGTGAAGGGGTGGGGGAGGGGTGACCTCCATTAATAGATGGAAAATTTTAAATTAGCATTGAGTCACATTATTGGTCATATTTGAAGCAGGAAGTTTTACATCCAATCACAGTAACAATGTTAACAAATAAATCAAACAATGCACAGGCAATTTAGAGAAATCAACACAGTTGTGGTCTTGACTGGTCTTGAAATCAAATCCCGAGTCTCTATGTCTGAGACCGAGAGAAGACCAAGTAAAAATGTGGTTGATTCCGAGACAAGACCAAGACCTTCAAAAAGTGGCCTTCAGACCAGTCTTGGGTACTACGACACTAATTCCATTTTTAATTAACAGAAAATACAACTGTTTGGAAATTGCTGTGGTATATTGAGGTATTTCACTCACGTGACCAAGTCAAGTGATGCTGCCATTTTGGACGGCACGGCTCGAATCAGTTTGAATGCAAGGAAGGCGACAAACGAAAAACATAAAAGAAAAAGGAGCGAGATGCAGAAAACACCTTCACTATCCAGCGACGTAGGGCATTTACAGGGCGAGCAGAGGGAGAGGTATTTGCAAAAATTGAGGTTAGCAGGCTTAGAGAATGACATTTACCTGCTTCCACCAGGATTGTTCACTGACAGCTAAGGTTTGTTCACATTTTCATTTACTTTCGGTCCTCAGGATAAACAAAATGTTATTAAATGTCATTGAAATAACTTCTTAGTCTGTTGAGACATGGCCCGTTATAAATTTTTCCTTTACTGTATTTACTAGTTTACTGAGCGCGCTCCGGGGCTGGCTGGCGCTAGCTAGCTAGCGCTCCGGGGCTCACTGGCCGGCTAGCTAGCGCTCCGGGGCTGGCTGGCCGGCTAGCTAGCGCGCCAGGGCTGGCCGGCTAGCTAGCGCTCCGGGGCTGGCTGGTCGGCTAGCTAGCGCTCCAGGGCTCGCTGGCCGGCTAGCTAGCGCTCCGGGGCTGGCTGGCCGGCTAGCTAGCGCTCCGGGGCTGGCTGGCCGGCTAGCTAGCGCTCCGGGGCTGGCTGGCCGGCTAGCTAGCGCTCCGGGGCTTGCTGGCTCAGTAAACTAGTAAATCCAGTAAAGGAAAAACTTGAGACTGAAAGGTTTTAACAGTCATCCAAATGACTGAATGTAAACATTGCTACAGTAACATACTAGCTACTGTTGTTGACATTAGCTAGCTTGCCGTCCAAAATGGCGGACACCGGGGCGTCACGTGACCCTGTGACGTCAGGTGAAATACCTCAATAAGAGGAATAAAACACTTTCTACTCTTGGAAAATAATTACCTTTGGGGTGGTAATATACCGTATAGGGTCACCATCCTGTCGTTGCTTTATTTTCCTTTCCCAGCACAGCCTGGTGTTTAAGAGTGCAGCTGTTAAATGCAGGTTGGGAGAACATGTGTCTTCCCCAAGACTTCAAACGGGGCGGTCCTGGGGGCGGGCCGACCAGGCAGCCGCCCGGGGCGGCATCGCGGGGGGGGCGGCACGAGCGCGGGCGCGAAAAAAAAAAACGCTTCCCCCCCCCAAAAAAAAAGGTCCCCCCATGTTGCACCCGGGTCCATATTAAGGCAGAACCGGCCCTGGCTACATTTCAGGTGCAGTTTGTTTTATGAATGTATATACTTGCATAGATGTGTACTTGGTCTTCCAATATGGCGCTTAACAAAATCTCGCGGTGCGGTGACGTCATGCGGTAGCCCTCGATACCAAAGTTGCACAGGTGACGTCATCAGTGTGTGTGTGTGCCTAACTTGTCGTAGCCCCATAATATGCACAATCCCGCCAGCGGAATGTTGTACTAGTCATCAAAAAGACTTTACTACCATAGTACTACACTACTATGACATTACACAGAGTCTTAAGTAATACATTACGACTTGATCATTGCCATTCTGGTAACAGCAAATTTATAACGGGCCGTGTCCGCGACGTACAACACATGACGAGAAATGTTTAAACGACCATGTAAAGCTGTTAACATTCTGTTGGCTAATACAGAGCCCAACACGGGGGGCGCGGGCGTGGAAAAAAAAAAAAACGGTCCCGAAAAAAAAGGTCCTCCAAAAAAACCCCCCGAAAAAAAAAAAGACGGGCGGGGGGACGCCAGCAGGGGGTTTCGCCCGGGGAGTAAATCACTCTAGGATCGCCACTGACTTCAAAGATCCACTAATTGTGACCATCTACAGAAAGAAAGGAGAAAGGAGCGAATGTGGAAACCACCATGGCATATCACTGCTTTCTACTGCAGGCAAGATTCTGGCCAAAATAGTTCTAAACTGAATTAAAAATATCTCAGAAGATGTACTTCCAGAAACTCAGTGCGGTTTCAGGGCTGGCGGATCTACCTCTGATATGATTGTAGCCCACTTCTCCCCATTACGGTAAGTCAGAGAGGGGCCCTGAGTACATATAACCACTATTTTCACTTGTAATAAAATACTCCAAATAATATTTCTGAATCTCTCTTAAATTTATAATGCTAATGATTGTCTTGGGTTACTTTAATATTTTCCTACTAAGCTGCATCAATGATAGAATTTCACTAAGTTGACCTTTAACTTGTGTATGTGTGTGACGAAATTGGGGTAAAGATTGCACCAGACACAGTTTCAAAAAATTATTAATCAATTATTTATTTAGACGTAAACCAAACTGAAACTAATAAGTTTTGTTACAAAAATAAAATAAATAAATTTCTTTCCCGGGCGGCACGGTGGTGTAGTGGTTAGCGCTGTCGCCTCACAGCAAGAAGGTCCGGGTTCGAGCCCCGTGGCCGGCGAGGGCCTTTCTGTGCGGAGTTTGCATGTTCTCCCCGTGTCCGTGTGGGTTTCCTCCGGGTGCTCCGGTTTCCCCCACAGTCCAAAGACATGCAGGTTAGGTTAACTGGTGACTCTAAACTGACCGTAGGTGTGAATGTGAGTGTGAATGGTTGTCTGTGTCTATGTGTCAGCCCTGTGATGACCTGGCGACTTGTCCAGGGTGTACCCCGCCTTTCGCCCGTAGTCAGCTGGGATAGGCTCCAGCTTGCCTGCGACCCTGTAGAACAGGATAAAGCGGCTACAGACAATGAGATGAGATGAATTTCACAAATTTACCCTTTAACTATAACAGCCAAAATAGTCAAATTCAATGTTATTCTCTGTCTAACAAACTCAAATTCTAACTCGGTGGGCCCACACTCAAACCCACACACACACAGACGGCAAACAAAAGAATCCCCTCGTTGCAGGTCTGATGCTACGATGCTTAAGCGCAAGGAAATCCACAGTATTTATCTGCTCGGTGCACAGAGTGGTGTAAAAAAAAAATTAAAAGATATTACCTCTGAGTGAAAATCAAGTCCAAATGGCAACAGTCTACCCAGTCCGAGTCTCTGGTGAAAGGCGATGCTGTAGGCAGGTGTAGTCTCTCCTAGGCAGCAAGCGACAACTTCCGAATGATGACTTGTTGCACACACTAGCAGTGTTTCAGACAAATCCTCAGGGTTCCACGTTGAAATGATGAGTCACAGCCAATAGCGTTAGCTGGGTTAGCTACACAGCAGCTAAGAGTCCATTCGCTTTTACGAACGAATGCTAGTAACACACTCTGAACTAGCTTATAAGCTAGCTAAACATGTGCACAAGTTTAATCCTTTTATCAAAATTATTTTAACCTTCATGAAGTATCCTTTTAAACCATTTTCATAACAGTTTTAACCAAAGAAAGTAACATATTTACAAATATGCTTTCTATTTTAACATCCATTTATTTTAATGTGTGGGGATTTTAACAGGGTTACATGATCTTTACCCTGAGACAACTCCAAGAGAAAACCATCAAGCAAAGTCAACCTCTGTACGTGTTTTTTGTAGACTTCTCAAAAGCCTTTGACACCGTTGACCGAGAGACGCTTTAGAAGATACTAGAAGCATAGGGATGCCTGGAAAGACTGATACAGCTCATTAAGCTCTTCCATGAGAATATGTCTGGGAAGGTTTCGATCGGAGGAGACATTAGTGAAGCTTTTCCTGTCAGTCATGGTGTCAAACAGGGATGGGTTCTTGCCCCAACATTATTTATACTCTACCTTACAGCAGTCCTAGAGACTATCGGCAGTAACCTAGATAAAGGAGTCTACATAAGAACTCGATCAGAAGGCAAACTCTTCAATCTTGCCAGACTCAAGTCCTCAACCAAAACCCGGCAAATTTGCGAGAATTGCTGTGAACGCAGACGACTGCATTTGTAGCAACAGATTTGGATGACATGCAGGAAATTGTCGATCGCTTTGCCACAGCTGCAACCCTCTTTGGATTGAAAATCAATACCACAAAAACAGAACTCCTGTACCAACCCTCACCTGAGCCACAGGCAAGGTCAAACAATGTTGCTTTGGTCAGTGGAATGCCTCTTAGGAGTTCTGAGAGTTTCATCTACTTAGACAGTGAAGTTACCAACACAAACTCATGAGACTTGGAGGTAGACCGCCGGATTCAAGCTGCCACCAAAGCCTTCAGTGCATTACAAAAGCAACTATGGTCTCGCCATGACATCAAGAGAACCTCATCTCATCTCATTATCTCTAGCCGCTTTATCCTTCTACAGGGTCACAGGCAAGCTGGAGCCTATCCCAGCTGACTATGGGCGAAAGGCGGGGTACACCCTGGACAAGTCGCCAGGTCATCACAGGGCTGACACATAGATACAGACAACCATTCACATTCACACCTACGCTCAATTTAGAGTCACCAGTTAACCTAACCTGCATGTCTTTGGACTGTGGGGGAAACCGGAGCACCCGGAGGAAACCCACGCGGACACGGGGAGAACATGCAAACTCCGCACAGAAAGGCCCTCGCCGGCCCCGGGGCTCGAACCCAGGACCTTCTTGCTGTGAGGCGACAGCGCTAACCACTACACCACCGTGCCGCCCATCAAGAGAACCATCAAGTTGAAAGTATATAATGACACAGCCTTGGATAGAGCAGCATGGCATAGCATACAGTAGTTAAAAGCTTAGTGTCTGCAATTGAAGACAAGTGTCAGAGACAGTATACGGTACGAGAGCTCACAAAACCAGACATTCCATAGCCGCTCAACCAGGCCATTCGTGCCGCCGCTGCAGACGACTCTGTCGCTCTAGTGTGGGCCTCGCGGCCCACCTGTGTTTCTGCACATCCTAATGAGGCAGTCATCATCACTAGCGATGGACAGCCGCCGCTGATGACAACAGCCTGGTGTGCTTCTTTAACTGGCAACAACATAAAACGAGACCGTCAATGAAGGCATAGCTCACTCCGGCCCCATCTAGTCCAAAGGGAACGATCTAAAATGGGCCACCTTGTGCAATAAATGCTGCAAGCTATATACACTATATACAAGCTATATATAGACGTAATATCCACCCTAGGAATACCGTCCTATTTACCAGAAAGAATCCAAAACCGCAGAGAATTGACCGAGAAGAAGCGATTTTTGTTGAACTGCTCATTAAGGCTTAATTAGGCCATAACTTCATTAATAATTGTAATTAAGCCAATCTGGGTAGAAGTTCTATGCACCCTAGGTAGCCCTATCTTCATGCCAGAAAGAATCAAAATCGATGAAGAATTGAGGGAGAAGAAGTGTTTTGTGTGGAAACTGCTCGTTAGGGCTTAATTATTCAATATCTTTATTATTAATTGCAATTATGCAAATTTGGGTAGAAGCTATATGCACCCCAGGCAGACCTACCTTTTTGCCAAAAAGAATAAAAATCCGTGAAGAACTGAGAGAGAAGAAGCGATTTTCATGAAATGTGGATAACGACAGACAACACATGATGGCATAAACTCATCACCTGTCGACTGGGTGAGCTAATTAAGGATGAAGAAAACCTTACCACTGTCCCTGGGTTTGCGTTTTCTTCACCCCAGACTCTGCAAAGTTACAAATCTCACAGGATTGTATACGAACCATACAGCGTTAAGCAGGACATGTAATGAACAATGTGACCTTAACCCTTTGATGCAAAACATATGCACACCCCTTCTAATGCACAACATGGGTCAAAAATGACCCGCATTCATTTTCCAGGTTATTTCATGCTGACTGAGTTTTTCTTTGCTCTATCTTTTGAAATCAATTTATTTTATGATTGAATATTCCAAGTATTCTTTAAATATCTTGTTTTTAATTACCACAAATCATTAATTTAATTTTTTCTTTCCTACTTTATGAACAAAAATACTTTTTATATTACTACACATGGGTCATCCAAGTGTGATTTAAAATTAAATGTTTTAATACTATAATAATAATTTGTTTCAAGTAATTACTTTAGCAGTGAATGGGGCCAGTTATTTATTTATTAACTATTTAGTTAGCTAAGCCAACTACAATAAAATTAGCTAACTAAAGTAAAATATGTTGACAGCTCGGTAGCTAATAGTAATTACTTGTAACTTTCTGACAAGTAATCTACTCACTCTCAAGGTAACCTAAACATAATCCATTTTTTTCTAAGGTAATGTTAGAACAATTGAAAAACATTACTTGCATGTATTAGATGGGCAAAGGGCGCTGTGCTGAGCTGTGAAATATCTGACACAAGCACAATTCACAGTTCCCACCAAACGCTGGAGTAAATGCATGCGGGTCGGTTCTGACCCATGTGTGTAAACTTGATGTAGAATTACAAAAGCTGTGCTTGTTCATAACTTAAGAAAGGAAAATTAAAAATGACTATTTGTGCTAAACAAAAACAAGATATTTACTGCATATTTGGAAAAGTAAATGACAAAATGAATTTATTTCAAAAGTAGATCAGAGAAACACTCAGCCATACATGAAATAACCTGGAAAATGAACGCAGGTCGTTATTGACCCATGTTGTGCATTAGAAGGGTAGTGATACAAAAAGGGTTTTTATTCAAAAAGTAAGAAAGGAAAAAATAAAATAAGGATGTATGATGATCAAAAACAAGTTAATTGAGGAATACCTTGAATACTGAATGATGGAATTAATTTATTGCAAAGATATAGAAGATAAAAACTCAGCCGGGTCACTTTTGACCCATGTTTTGCATTAAAGCGTTAAGCAGAAGGATTGTTATCAACTCCTGTTTTGTTTTTTTAACATCCTTATCAGTGGTGGGATTTTGTCACAACAGGCCCCTGTGTAATCACCAGTGTACATCTGAACCCTCCTCACACTGCCTTTCCAAATAAAGTATTCACATGTGATGTTGTGTATACTCCCACACCTTTAATATTTCATAAACAGTCAGTAACCTGGGAATCCTGTTATGGCCAGTCGAGACCTGCTTAATATCCAACACTATTATAGCAAAGCAGAAAACAAGCGCTGCTGCTTAGCAACAAGTCATTCACACATACAGACACAAATAAAGGCATTTGCTCTAACTGTAATATTTTGGCACTGGAACACTGTAACCTCACTGTAGTTAGCATATAAAAGCAGAGCGTCAACTCAATGATAAAATCCCGATTAATATTATTAATGTAATTGTCAGTGTTGAAATACCTGCATTCACTCACTGGTCAAGTTATTTCACTCATTAAATATGAGGAAAAATGTATAATATTTCTTTCTCATAAGATAAGAAGTCTTTTATTATCCCACAATGGGGAAATTTCCTAAATTGTCATTTACCAATGGCCTGTGATGTCCACTGAGTACATAATGGTAGCTGTAATAGTGCAGTTTCTACAACCCACTTTGTAGGAATTTACGTCAACGATATTTTGTGAGCATGATGACATTCCATGTGATTCTGTTTCCTCTCTGTTATCTCACTTATTTCTCAGGAAAGATGGAAGGAAAATCACTACCACACCTCTGATTTCTGTAAACATTCTTTCCCTCTCGAATGAACATACCATCATTCACAGCCCCCAGATCTTTCTATGTGTCCCTCCAGGAAGGAAGGTTGTGTTCTCCTCCCCGTTTGGGTCAAGGCTGGAGGTGGTGCATGGATCAGTTCCTGATATCGTGGCACACAGGGAAATAATTTTTTTTTCCTTTCTGGAGTAATACGTCAAATGTCATTTACTGGAAACATTTCTGTATTTCATTGATGAACAATAAAGTATTACATTTTTACACAACTAAAATTTTATACAAAGAGTTTTTTTATTCATTTTGTATGACTAATAAGATTTGAGTAGTTTTTAGGTATTGAAAGAAATAATAAGGGGGAAAAAACATATGCAAAACAATGTAGTGATGATGGCCTAGAATGACCCTGTTTAGAAAAATTAATTATATAAATAACCAACTGAACAATTATTTTGGGATCTAAGTCATTACAGTGCTGTACGTACTAGGTCTGAAAACACTGGTGAATTGATTGATTGATTGATTGATTGATTGATTGATTGATTGATTGATCGATTGATTGATTGATTGATTGATTGATTGATTGTGTGGGGTGTTTGACAATCAGAGTAAACTTTTCAGGTCCACAATAGTCCAAAAATCAAACCTCAGATTTTTGTGTTTCTCTGCTGCCAAAAATGACCTTTTGAGATGGAAATGAACTGTGCAGAATTTCAGAGCTACAGGTCGTATACTGGGTGTGTTACTTGTGGTGAAAAGTCAGCATACAGTGCATTTCTAAACTTAGTCCTGGGTATGATTTTAAACTGCAACTGGTGGTGCGTCTCAGGTCCGGGAGGACTTGAGCATTTGGGAAAGTGGAGCTGCCCCATAATCACCATTGCTCCCAGGTCCAGCCTGACCCAGAATGGTAGCAGTAGGTTTTGCTGTGTAAATATCTGAGGCAGTTCATCCACAACTGCTTATCCTCTGCAGGTTCATGGGCGAGCTGGAGCCTATCCCAGCTGACTATGGGTGAAAGGCGGGGTTCACCCTGGACAAGTCAGCAGGTCATCACAGGGCTGACACATAGAGACAAACAGCCATTCACACTCACATTCACACCTACAGTCAATTTAGAGCCACCAATTAGCCTAACCTGCATGTCTTTGGACTGTGGGGGAAACCGGAGCACCCGGAGGAAACTCACGCGGACACGGGGAGAACATGCAAACTCTACACAAAAAGGCCCCCCCATCAGCCACTGGGCTCAAACCCAGGACCTTCTTGCTATGAGGCAACAGTGCTAACCACTACAACACTGTGCTGCCTGAGGCAGTTCATTTATTTATTTATTTATTTTTTATTTTGGCCAGGTTCTTGCCCGAACTGATAAATGCATCATCAGTTTTTCTTTGGCTAATCAGACACAAGGTACGCCACCACACTTGTTAGAGCAGTTGGGGGTTAGGTGCCTTGCTCAAGGGCACTTAAGCTGATCCTGCTGGTTCACTGACTCGAACCAGCAACCTTTTGGTCCCATTTGGCCATGGTTTCCCCTAAGTTCATGGATATTGCCAAAGTGATCTTGTAAAGAAAGAAAAACTAGAAGGGCACATGGGAGAGTGTATACCTCCACCAAACCACATATTATCAACATCAAAATCAAATCACTTGAACCTAGGATAATACTAAAGTTGTCCACCAAATTTAATCAAAATCCGTTTACTACTTTTTGAGTTATGCTGGGAAAAGACAGAAAAATCCTGTATCCGCATACATATCTGGATTTGCATCAAAATCAAATCAGTTGTTCCTTGGCCCATGGATCACTTTTCCTCAAATTTCATCAAAATCTGTTCACTACTTTTTGGGTTATGTTGGGAATATATGAAGAACCAAACAAACAAACAAACAGAGGCTAAAACACAACCTCCTCCAACAAAGTTGGTGAAGGCAACAAACATTTGACAGAAACCCTGTGGTTCTTACTGCCATCCTTGAGGAATACGATACACCTTTCACAACAGCTTCAGCTCATAAAATGCTTGATAATTACCTGATGAGTTGAAACAGATGTTGGAGCCGAAACACAAAATAACGTGCTGTTTCTGTGGGATCGGATCCAAACCACAGGTTTATAAACTCACCCATAAATGTACAATGCATTCCAACTGACAGAGTGCAATGGCAAATTATACACAGTGATGAAGCTTGGACACATTTATTGCACAGTTCACTTGGCACTGTCAAGCAATGAGCAATTATTCAGAGATTTCAGCACAGAAAAAAAAAAAAAACCATACATGTCTAATTTTGAAGGAAAGTGAATTGGTGTGGAATACATTAAATATATAATTTAGTTTTGGCCGGGCACCGCCCGAACTGATAATCACATCAGGTTTTTTTGGCTAATCAAACACAAGGTACGCCACCACTCTTGTCAGAGCAGTTAGAGTGTTAGGTGCCTTGCTCAAGGGCACTTCAGCCAGTCCTGCTGGTCCAGGGAATCGAACCAGTGACCTTTTGGTCCCAAAGCTGGTTCCCTAACAGAGATGGACAGTAATGAAGTACATTTACTTGAGTACTGTACTTAAGTACACTTTTTGATTATCTGTACTTTACTTGAGTATTTTTTTTTTTGGAAACTTATGACTTTAACTTCACTACATTTGAAAGACAAATATCGTACTTTTCCCTCCACTACATTTCTATCAAGGTCCTCGTTACTCGTTACTATGAATCAGCTTTGAAAGTGGATGTTTTTTTTTTCTTTTATAAAACATGATTGTTTTTTTTCACAGGTGACACTGAGACAGCCAATCAGTGATCACTAGGGTCACGTCATGTCCATAGACTGTATAAAATCAAATTCAGTGATTTCTCAGCAGCATTATTTAACACGATCAGTTGATGGCAGAACGGAAGGAGGCGGTTCTTCTGAGGAATGCACACACCCATGGTCCATGAACCCATGTTTCAGTTTTCTGAAAGGATTAAAGACTTGTTTCATTTTAAACATTTGCTTAGTTTGCCTAAAACAAACCACATCACAGCCTACAAAAACTCGCCGTCCAACCTGTGGAAGCATATTGAGGGATATAAATATCTCATCTCATCTCATCATCTCTAGCCGCTTTATCCTGTTCTACAGGGTCGCAGGCAAGCTGGAGCCTATCCCAGCTGACTACGGGCGAAAGGCGGGGTACACCCTGGACAAGTCGCCAGGTCATCACAGGGCTGACACATAGACACAGACAACCATTCACACTCACATTCACACCTACGGTCAATTTAGAGTCACCAGTTAACCTGACCTGCATGTCTTTGGACTGTGGGGGAAACCAGAGCACCCGGAGGAAACCCACGCGGACACGGGGAGAACATGCAAACTCCGCACAGAAAGGCCCTCGCTGGCCACGGGGCTCGAACCCGGACCTTCTTGCTGTGAGGCGACAGCGCTAACCACTACACCACCGTGCCGCCGGATATAAATATAATTTTTGTAATTATATAGATATTCATGAAGTGTATATATGGTATATATTTTTATAGGTGTATTAATGTAGTTTGGATTTCGGGGTAGTTAAAAAGGGGTGGGAAATTTAAAAAGTATTGTACTTCTTCCCACTCCTTTTTCGAACAATGTGTGGTGTTTTGTAATGTCTTAGCTCTTTATGTTATTTTATTTATTTTCTGTTAATTTCTCGTTTTCTTTCTTTTGTATGTACAAATAGTTACATACATTTTTTATATATGTTCGAAAATAAAAATAAATTCATTCATAAACGTTTTATTCCAAGAGAAAGCTTGTAATGAAGTTGTCTGTGCTTTTAGAGCTAGCGATAACGTTGCAATAGCTATGCGGTCTGGTTGGTCAAATGACTTTCCATGGATTTTCCCGCCAAGTTGCCATCGCCTTGCCCATGGCTAACATTAACACATAGCTAGTTAACTTGGACACTGTTAGTTAGCATGTAAAAATGGAGTTAGGCTAACATGAATAACATTAACTCATCTGAAGTCCTTTCAGAAATATGTTTTAGCATAATCTTGCAAAATAAACAGAATGTAGAAATGTGTTTATCTGTGGCAATAATACAACAATGCGTTGATAGAAAATGTACTTTTAATACTTAAGTATTTTAAAAAGCAAGTACTTCAGTACTTTAACTTAAGTAAAAATTTGACTGGACAACTTTCACTTGTATTGGAGTAACATTTGGCCAGTGGGATCTGTACTTTGACTTCAGTAACGAAGTTGGGTACTTTGTCCACCTCTGTTCTCTAACCATTAGGCCATGGCGTCCCCAAAAGTCATACCTATATAAACATCATAAATTGGCAGTGAAGTGCAACTTTATTCATTCAATTTAAATGGTGATTTGATTTTGGGTGTAAGATACACAAACGCAAAGTTAAACGTCATCAAGTATCAATGGTTTGAATATGCAGAAGTATGTGTAAATCAGGGGAAAGCAGAACGACTGATAAAGAAGCTAATTATCGAGTGCTGTCCTCATTTCCTACTGCAAGGCTTCCATTTGGGAGATCTAATGAACTCTAGGGGTTTCTCAAGGTACTGCAGGGGAGTGTGTGTCTAGACACTTAAAAGTTCAATATGCATTAGAGAAAGAGTATTCGTATATTAAATTTGTGGCTGCAGAAGTATAAATGTACTACTGTTCCATCGTCAGCAATATCCTGTTTTACTGATACCTTAAAACCTGATACACTTTTGTGACAGGAGTCTCAGGAATTGTGGATATAGGTAAATTTAAAAGTCATTGAAAATGGATATTGATAAATTTAAAGCCATTGCCACATGTATTGATATGTATATATCTCATATTTTATATTTAATTATATATTATTGAATTATTGTTCTAGTCTAATTTAATCAAATGTTACTTATTCATAATTGTGTGTGTGTGTGTGTGTGTGTGTGTACATTTTTTTTTTATTTTTTTCACTCCTAGTATAATTATGCTGACTTAGGAGTATACTTATTCAAGATTAAAGACACTTATTTGCAATAAGCATTGCAAAATAAAAATAATGAAGGCTTTGATTTGATAAAAAAAAAAGTCTTTTATCAAATCGCCATCTTGGAAACTATTATATCTGACATCAGACATCACATAACCTATACTGAAGTCTATTGAAGGTTTACACCTTTAGCATATTTAATTATAAATAATATAAAAACACTGGATGTGTTTGAGTTAAGGACAGGTGACGCCTGATCTGACAGTTTGTTTTACGTGAACTTGGGTGTTTTACTGATGAAAATACATACAAGAGGTGTGTTTTACAGTGTGTTGGGTTTATCTGAAAGCACCACAAGGAATCTTGGTCATGTGACAAAGAATAAACAGATGTGGAGCATTAAGGACTGAAAGCAAAAAGGTGGTCCAGTCTTTTTTCGTTTCTTTTCAATTAGTGTGATATTGATTAATAAGCCAAGTGATTCTAGATGCTTTGCTCTTTTGTTAGCAAGACAATTTTTTTAAAGCTAGACAGCCTTTCAATTTCATAAAATCAGTGAAATTTAGTTCCGTCTGAAATGTGGTGATTGTGATATCTGTTTATTTCTGTAATATCTCACAAAATACCAGGCCATTCTGTGGCTGGGAAGTTATTTAATTTGAGGGGATTAAAGCAAATAATGTGCATGAAATCGCTCGCTTCGCACAGTCAAGCAGACAGAGGAAGTCCGTGTGCGCATGCGCAGGTTTACCTTTGAGCGTGCACTGACAGTTCCATCATTCTGTCGCTAAACGAACAGCTGATCACACCGAGGTGCTCGCTGAGCGCCCATATTTGTAGAGCTCTTTTCCAAAATACTATAAATCCATTTTGATTGTTTTCAGAAAAATGACATTTATTTGCCCAGACCCATAAATTTTGCAAATATTTAATTTATCATGTTATAATAGATAGTTGGTTCAGTCTGAACATTTTCAACAATAATTGACAAATCTAACAACAATATTATTGATTATAAATCCAAAGTTTATTATATATATTTTTCAAAACACTATAAATCCACTCATTCTTTTTTCAGAATGCTATAAATCCATTCATTTTTTTCTGTCTGTTTTTAAAAACAAGAGAACACGCTGTAGATATATAATATCAGGAACTTTCATCATACAATTTATAATAAAATCAAATAAATTATATAAAACACTTAAATAACATTCATTCATTTATGTTTAATCTTACGTTTTAAGGCTGTCCACCACAGAAAAACACTAACTAAATAACAAATGGCCAGTTAGTTCAATTTTTTAAATGCAATCTATTCAAAGTGCCACCTTAAATAGCATAACAAAACCACGAATTAAATAACAATCAGCCCGCCACCAGAATAGCGAATTTTTTTAGTTTGCTCTCGTTCATGGCTATCTAAACGACATCTTCTACCACCTGGTGTAGGTCTCACAGGTTCTTCAGAACCATCAAAAGTATTCACAGCCACCATTTGCAAAAGTTATTTGTGCTCAAGAAGCTACACAAGCAAACAAAACTCCTCGCTTCAGGGCGCTGCTATGTGGGATAGTGTAGAACACTGAGCGAACTCTGATTGGTCTAGAGGAAATGTCGCACTCAGCCAAAAAACAGGTGTAGCGCCTATCACGTTTTGGAGAGAAACTACAATTTACAGTACATATAAACAAGGAAATATAGCGATTTGGCATGAAACATTAATGGAGCAGTGAATAGGCTCAGTTCACAGCAGAATAGCGCAACAAACTTGTTTTTTTTTTTAATTTGGCATTTATCACATTTTGGAAAAGAGCTCTTCATTTATTAGTTTGGTCCTGCGTTTCCTTTCCTTCGTATATAACATAATGTCTTTTCTTCTTGCTTTCCGTTACTGTAGTCGGTCTTTCACGTTTCATTTGCACACTCACGTCCTCCATTTTCCTCTCCTGTTTCAAATTTGTATCCCACAATGCCTTGCGTGAACAGGGAAAGCCCACCACATGATGCATGACGTAGTATCTTGAATTGGGTCATGGTGAAGCAGGAAAAAATAGCAGAGAATTTAGGGCCACGTGGCTCTAAATTCATTAATTGTTCTATTTTTAAAAAAACTTGTAAATTTGGAAGTCTGTGATTCGAATTTAGTAGCATTCGGTCACTAAACAAAAATAATTGGGTGTCAGGGAAAATGCTACATCGTGAAAACACACATACACAGTGACTAATCTGGTGGATGTGCCACAAAAATGGATTTTAAAAAATGTGTTTAATTGAGTACCGTATGTCGTGCGCATTCTGGCTGCCGCTTCTCACCGGAGCTTTTTTATTTATTTCTCATCTCATCTCATCTCATCTCATCATCTCTAGCTGCTTTATCCTTCTACAGGGTCGCAGGCAAGCTGGAGCCTATCCCAGCTGACTATGGGCGAAAGGCGGGGTACACCCTGGACAAGTCGCCAGGATTTTTATTTTATTTTCTCTCTTATTTATTTTTGTGTGTGTGTGTGTTTGTGTAGTTTGATGTTTGTTTTTGTTTGAGTGTTTTTGTCCGCTGGTTGTGGTGTAGCTCCGGACCCAGTTTTGGGTGTTGGTTCCTTCCAGGCCTTGGTTTGCCATGGGTGATGCCTGTGCTCCTAGCTATGGGCTGCAGTGAGCTCATTGCTCATTTTAACATCGTGGTTGTCCAGCGCTCTGTGCTTTAGTGCTTGGCGTGGTGTTCTGAGTGATGTTGCTCGGTGGCATCGTGGCGACTGTGCAGGCTGTTTGGGACGTACCGGGTGACCTCCATTAATAAACGGAAATTTTTCAAATTACCACGGTGGTGTAGTGGTTAGCGCTGTCGCCTCACAGCAAGAAGGTCCGGGGTTCGAGCCCCATGGCTGGCGAGGGCCTTTCTGTGCGGAGTTTGCATGTTCTCCCCGTGTCGGCGTGGGTTTCCTCCGGGTGCTCCGGTTTCCCCCACAGTCCAAAGACATGCAGGTTAGGTTAACTGGTGACTCTAAATTGACCGTAGGTGTGAATGGTTGTCTGTGTCTATGTGTCAGCCCTGTGATGACCTGGCGACTTGTCCAGGGTGTACCCCGCCTTTTGCCTGTAGTCAGCTGGGATAGGCTCCAGCTTGCCTGCGACCCTGTAGAACAGGATAAAGCGGCTAGAGAGAGACCATTGAGTCACTTTATTGGTCATATTTGAAGCAGGAAGTTTTACATCCAATCACAGTAACAATGTTAACAAATTAATCAGACAGTGCACAGGCAATTTAGAGAAATCAACACAGTTGTGGTCTTGACTGGTCTTGAAATCAAATCCCGAGTCTCTGTGTCTGAGACCGAGACAAGACCGAGTAAAAATGTGGTTGATTCCAAGATGAGACCAAGACCTTCAAAAAGTGGTCTTGAGACCAGTCTCGGGTACTACAACATTAATTCCATTTTTGATTAATAGAAAATACAACTGTTTGGAAATTGCTGTGGTATAAGAGGAATAAAACACTTTCTACTCTTGGAAAATAATTACCTTTGGGGTGGTAATATACCGTATAGGGTCACCATCCTGTCGTTGCTTTATTTTCCTTTCCCAGCACAGCCTGGTGTTTAAGAGTGCAGCTGTTAAATGCAGGTTGGGAGAACATGTGTCTTCCCCAAGACTTCAAAGATGCACTAACTGTGACCATCTACAGAAAGAAAGGAGAAAGGAGCAAATGTGGAAACCGCCATGGCATATCGCTGCTTTTCATTGCAGGCAAGATTCTGGCCAAAATAGTTCTAAACCGAATGAAAAATATCTCAGAAGATGTACTTCAATAAACTCAGTGCGGTTTCAGGGCTGGCGGATCTACCTCTGACATGATCGTTGCCCTGTGATAAGTCTGAGGGAAAGCCAATGAGCAAGGTCAACCTCTGTATGTGGTTTTTGTAGACTTCTCAAAAGCCTTAGACACCACTGACTGAGAGATACTTTGGAAGATACTAGAAGTGTATGGATGCCCGGAAAGACTGATACAGCTCATTAAGCTCTTCCATGAGAATATGTCTGGGAAGGTTTCGATCAGAGGAGACATTAGTGAAGCTTTTCCTGTCAGTCATGGTGTCAAACAGGATGCGTTCTTGCCCTAACATTATTAATACTCTACCTTACAGTAGTTCTTATAGCAGTATGAGCGGCATGGTGGTGTAGTGGTTAGCACGGTTGCCTCACAGCAAGAAGGTTCCGGGTTCAAACCCAGCAGCCGGCGAGGGCCTTTCTGTGTGGAGTTTGCATGTTCTCCCTGTGTCTACGTGGGTCCCCTCTGGGTGCTCTGGTTTCCCCCACAATCCAAAGACATGCAGTTAGGTTGATGTGGGGCAACCTTGGGCTGAGGTGCCCTTGAGCAAGGTACCTGACCCCTGACTGCTCCCCGGGTGCTCTGGTGTGGCTGCCCACTGCTCTGTTTGTGTGTGTGTTCACTGCTTCAGATGGGTTAAATGCAGAGGATGAATTTCACTGTGCTTGAAGTGTGCATGTGATGAATAAAGGTTTCTTAGTTCTTTGTAGCAACAGATTTGGACGACATGCAGGAAATTGTTGATCGCTTTTCCACAGCTGCAGCCATCTTTGGATTGAAAATCAATACCATGAAAACAGAACTCCTGTACCACCCCTCACCTGAGCCACAGGCAATGTCAAACAACATTATTTTGGTCAATGGAATGCCTCTTAGGAGTTCTGAGAGTTTCATCTACTTAGGCAGTGCAGTTACCAACACAAACTCATGAGACTTGGAGGTAGACCGCCGGATTCAAGCTGCCACCAAAGCATTCAGTGCATTACAAAAGTAACTATGGTCTCACCATGACATCAAGAGAACCATCAAATTGAAAGTATACAATGCCACAGTCTTACCATCTCTGTTTTACACCACAGAATGCATGATGCTCTGCCGTAAACATTTCAAGAAACTGACCAGGCTACAACTCCGACACCTGTGTCAAATCCTCAAAATAAGATGGCAGGACAAGGTCCCTGATGTAGAAGTCCTCAGGTGAGCCAGTACAGTAAGCATAGAAGCCCTGATCACAGCCTCCCAACTTCGTCGGGCTGGACACATCTGGCGCATGCCTGACACGCAACTACCCAAAGCCATTTTCTATGGAGAACTGAGACGAGGAAAGAGGAGACAAGGAGGACAGAAACTGAGGTACAAAGACGTCTTGACGAGGAACATGAAGAATGCTGGAGTTCTCAATCAGGCGTGGGAAAGGGATGCCTCGGATAGAGCAACATAGACTCTGTGCTGAAGGGAGGAGTTGGATACTTTCACTGTCCATATCCATGCTCTACTAAAACAATATCACATTAATGATATTCTAAGACCATTATGAATATGATCTTGTACACGTGTACACATGCCTACTTCACTTTCTAATCTCCAGAGTCAGCTTCAAATCTAAACTTGACCGATTAGATGGTCAGTAGGATGCAAAGAAGTAACTAATTGGACATAGAAAACATGGGTGGACTTGTGGGGCCCCTGGGTTTGAGCAGTAGTTGAAGCTTTATACTATACCTACACCATGCCGTGAATCTACAACTGCTTATGGGACGGCCTTGAGCTGAGGTGCCCTTGAGCGTGGCACCTAACTCACCGTTAGCATGGCTGCCCACTGCTCTGGGTATGTGTGTGTGCACATGTGTGTGTTCACTGCTTCAGATGGGTTAAATGCAGAGAGGAAATTTCACAAGTGTGATGAATAAATTTGCGCTTTCTTTCTTTCTTTCTTTCTTTCTTTCTTTCTTTCTTTCTTCAAGCACAACAAAAGAAAAGGTGCGATTAAACAATATACGGTACGTAGCTTGTGGTAACTGAAAAGAAAGCGAAAGAGACAGAGGTGCAATGACAACTCATATGGAAAGTAACTGAAGCCCAGAGAGTGAATCACAAATTAGAAACAGAAAGCAATGTGTACAATGGAAAAGGTTGGAGATCACGGTTAACACGGCAGCTATTTTGAAGCAACAACAACACAAGATGGATCAAGAACGTATGGAGGTGTCCAAAACGAGAGGTTTTATATCATCTAGACAGTGTGCATCTTATTGTACAGCTTATTTAGTCAACCTTGAAGAAATTATTCAATTCAATTCAGTTCTTAACAGTGGACATTATCCCAAACAAGCTTTACAGAAATATATAAATTCCAGATGTACGTTATTAAATTTTGAAATATATCCCTAATGAACAAGCCAGAGGCGATAGTGGCGAGAAAGAACTCCCTGAGATGACATAAGGAAGAAAGCTTGACAGGAACCGTACACTCAGAAGGGAATCCATCCTCATCTGGGTGACAACAGATAGTGCAGTTACAAATCATTTCAATTCTACAACTCTATAGAGTCAAAAAATGCAACTGTGTGAACAGGAGCTTATGAATTTATAAGCAAATTCTGAGTATGAGCATCAGAGTCATTTCTAAATCCTTTATAGTTTTAACTTAAAGTTAATGTGTTCAGGTTATCAACACATGAGTTCAGTAATGGAGACTTGCTTGCATAACTTTTTGTAGCAATTGATGATGATGATGATGACAGAATTAGCAGACAGTGTATAATTATAAGAGCATGTGAATTAAATAATATAAAATTTACAAGGTGTTTGAAAAGTCAGGAACCACCACTGTTGAGTAAATATTTCAATCTGAATATGTTGAGAAAAATCCACATAAATAAAACATGATACAGAGACTGAGAAAATGCGTAGAGAATACGAGTGAACATGTAGAGCATAGGTTTTAAATTATAAATATGACATTATCTGTCTATGTGTGGGGTTTTTTTTAGAACCAAAACCTCACTCCATAAGGCCTGCAGCTGGCTCATCAATAAGGTCAGAGACTCTAACCTCTAACTAACTCGAACCTCATCTCATCTCATTATCTCTGGCCACTTTATCCTTCTACAGGGTCGCAGGCAAGCTGGAGCCTATCCCAGCTGACTACGGGCGAAAGGCGGGGTACACCCTGGACAAGTCGCCAGGTCATCACAGGGCTGACACATAGACACAGACAACCATTCACACTCACATTCACACCTACGCTCAATTTAGAGTCACCAGTTAACCTAACCTGCATGTCTTTGGACTGTGGGGAGAAACGGAGCACCTGGAGGAAACCCACGCGGACAACATGCAAACTCCGCACAGAAAGGCCCTCGCCAGCCATGGAGCTCGAACCCAGGACCTTCTTGCTGTGAGGCGACAGCGCTAACCACTACACCACCGTGCCACCCTAACTCAAACCTCACACTTCCAATCTGTAACACTAACACACATCCTCTCTGAACTGTGGTTTTCCATATTTTAAGGTCATGTCATGCATCTTCATCCTGTGAACTTTTATTGCACATTCCAGCACACACTGTCCAGCTTGGCTATTTATTTAAGCCATTGCACATATTCTCTTCCTCTCACACATTCATGTCATGACTCTTCTCCATCTTCATTATGTGACCTATTTTTGCACATTCTGGGACATACCGTACTGTACAGCTTGGACTTCAACAACTCATGCACATGCTGCAAATGTGATAATGTAGCTCCACTTAAAAGAAAAATGATTAGAGAGAAAAAAAAAATAGCACCTTGGTATAACGATGACACTTGCACTTTAAAACAGACCACTTGAAAATTGGAATGTAAATGACATCAAACAAAATTGGTAGCATTCCAATTAGCATGGAAGGAGAGCTTCCTGAAGTATAGAAAAGCTCTTAGAACTGCTGGTTGTCCAGGTGGTGATCTGAAAACAGTGTGGGCTTTATAGATAATTGGGCTAATTTTGAGGGCACTGCTGGCCTGTTAGGGTGGGACGGTACCCATCCCACTCGGGAAGGTGCTGCTCTCATTTCCTGCAGCATAGGTCATAGTCTCAGAACAGGCCTAGCTAATTTCTGACAATCCAGAGCCAAGGCCAGGGAGCAGACGGACAGGCTAAACTGACTGTCTGCTAGCTGCACAGAGTCGTCACTCGGTCCACTACATCGAGACTGTGTCTGTTCCCCGAGCTCAACAAAAAAGTAGAAATATTCAGACATGTTGTTCGAATGGAAGATCATCGGCTACCCAAACAGCTGCTGTTTGGAGAACTGTGCTCAAGCAAGCGAAACCAAGGCAGGCCACAAAAACACTACAAAGACTGTGTAAAGGCCAACCATGCACATGCTGGAATCGCCCCAAAACAGCTAGAACAACAAGCGCTAGACAGATCAAACTGGAGCACACTAACACGGCAAGCCTAGCTCAACTTTGAAGAAAAAAGACGGGAAGACATCACCGACATGAGAACAAGAAGAAAGAAGGCCTTAATTGCGGAGCCGAATGACCCTGGACAGTTCCCCTGCCCTCACTATCCCCACACCTGCCGCTTGAGGATTGGGCTGCTGAGCCACCTCCAAACCCACAGCAGAAGTAGTCAACCATAAGAGGACAACCTCATTGTTGGACCGACAGACAACCAAGAGACTGGGATGTATGGATGTTGTCAAACCCCCACCCCAATCACTCAGGTTTGTTGACGGTGTAGTGGCTGCTGCTTTATGTCCCGGGGCTCCCTCATGTCTGTGTTACCTTCTGGCTCTCTCCTTTTAGTTATGCTGTCATAGTTAGTCTTGCCAGTGTCCCTGCTTGCACTCAGCGCAAAATGTATACTTTTCTTACTCTTTAGGTGACATTCGGCATACCTAACAACCTCCCCCCAATCTCTTCCCTCTGTCTATCCCTCTCTGTTGAGTTACTTGTCGATCCTAAGACACCGGTGATGCTGACCTCTTCTGCTCCTCAGACCTGCCTGATCCATCCTGATGCCCTACTTCTGGCTGGAGTCTCATCGCATCGCTCCTGTGGAGGACGGCCCCATATGGACAATCGAAAGTCACACTTGGAGGACGCTCTGGACTCTTACAGTAATGCTTTTATGGCTGAGGACTGCAGTTGACTTGCTAACTTTAGGACTACAGTTGTCATGAACAGTTTTTCACTCAAGTTTCCATCAATGAACAATTTACAGTGCTGAGCGTAAATGAGTACAGCCCCTTTGAAAAGTAACATTTTAAACAATATCCCAATGAACACAAACAATTTCCAAAATGTTGACAAGACAAAGTTTAATATAACATTTGTTTAACTTATAACGTGAAAGTAAGGTTAATAACATAACTTAGATTACACATTTTTCAGTTTTACTCAAATTAGGGTGGTGCAAAAATGAGTACGCCCCACAACAAAAACTACTACATCTAGTACTTTGTATGGCCTCCATGATTTTTAATGATGGCACCAAGTCTTCTAGGCATGGAATGAACAAGTTGGTGACATTTTGCAACATCAATCTTTTTCCATTCTTCAACAACATACATGTCAACCTATACGGAATGTCCGTATTTTATACGGATTTGATTCAATAAACGTAGTATACGGGCATATAAATAAAGTTATATGGATTCTTCCAAAAAACTTCAATATTTATTTAGAGCTATAATCAATTCCCACGATGATAAAAGAGCGCATAACATTTACAAACCGTACTGTACACCACAGACAGCCAGTAAAGAGTCTTATGAAATCGCGCGTTATCTTGTGGTAGCGAGACTTCGTTCAACTTTTGATCATGCGCAAACCGCATTGCGAGAATCCCGCCAATCGTGAAGTCATAGACATATAAACATAGACGCCGCCTTCTGCGTAGAATCATACGTCATCCTCGCCGCCATATTGGATGTGGCAAAGTGGAGATTCTTCAACCGTCTCAGTATAGCGTCTAGACAGTAGCCGAGAATAAAGATGCCTCATTCATGTGCTGCGTTTAACTGTACCAACAGATTTACCGTCCAAACGAGATCACATGGGATTACCTTTCACAGGTGAGACTGGAAAAATACTTTTCATTGTATTTGGTCATTATAATGTAATTTTACGAACAGATTTTCCTGACTTTGTGGCTAATATGAAGTCTTGTGCATAATAGCCGCTCGGTGAAACCTGTCTCCAAACAACGAAGTATTTCCTTCGTAGCTACACTGATAACACTTTGTGTTTTTGTCGAACAGTGGAGCTTTGTATTCATTCTGAAGGTTTATTGTTATTAATATTGAATAAAAAGTAACTGGGATATATCATTGTTAATTATTCAAATTTTAGGTAAATTATTTTAATTTGCATCTTATACAGATTTTATAAGGGAAATACGGATTTTGGAGGTTGGTTATACAGGTTTGATTGACCAAAGGTTGACATGTATGCAACAATGACCTCTTTTAGTGACTGGATACTGGATGGAGAGTGATGCTCAACTTGTCTCTTCAGAATTCCCCATAGGTGTTCGATTGGGTTCAGATCAGGAGACATACTTGGCCACTGAATCACTTTCACCCTGTTCTTCTTCAGAAATCCAACAGTGGCCTTAGATGTGTGTTTAGTCATGTTGGAAAAGTGCACGACGACCAAGGGCACGCAGTGATAGTAGCGTCTTCGCTTTCAGTATAGAGCAATACATCTGTGAATTCATGATGCCATCAATGAAATGCAGCTCCCCGACACCAGCAGCACTCATGCAGCCCCACATAAGGACACTGTAGGCACCATGCATTTTTCTTTGTATTCCTCACCTTTGTGACACCATACAGTTTTGAAGCCATCAGTTCCAAAAACATTTATCTTGGTCTCATGACTCCAGGGTATGGGCTAATGGCCTAGTGGTAGTGTGTCTGCCTCTCAAGCAAGAGATTGTGAGTTCTATTCATGTAGTTAGTTTTTTGTTTCTTTTTTATCAGACATCTAGTTTTTGGGTTTGTTTACCTGACATGTTTCGACGTACGACTGTCGTCTTCCTCAGAGTGTCACCGGATGTTATTGGTGACGCATCTTTTATCAGCTGATGATTCCGAAGGCGTGGCCTTCCTGTCTGGATTGACAGGTCGGTCACGCCTTCTACTGTCTGTTTGTCCCCTGCAAGATGGCACTCCAGGTATGGGAGAGCATGTATGCTCCCTCATCCCGGTTGATGGTCCTCGGGCTTCGCTTACGGATCTCCATGGCCTCCCTGATCCAGCGCTGATGTTTATTATCTTCTGTGCGGATGACTCTGGCATTCCCCCAGTCCATAATATGATTTTCCCTTTTGCAATGATCTGTTATGGCTGACTTATAATTTTCCTGTTGTGCCTTTTCTTTTATTGTTCGGGTTTGTCTTATAGCTGTCTCCTTTTCGCACTCTTTCTTATGTTCATTTTTTCTTGTGTTGAAACTCCTTCCTGTCTCCCCGATGTAAGTTTTATTGCATAATTGACATGGAAACTGAACGCATTCAAAGAGCAATGAGGAAACACAACATTAACACACCTGTCAAACCATACACAACACTCCGTCAGATCCTGGTTCATCCCAAAGACAGAATACATCCGGACAACAGATGCAACACCATATATGAGATTCCATGTCAATTATGCAATAAAACTTACATCGGGGAGACAGGAAGGAGTTTCAACACAAGAAAAAATGAACATAAGAAAGAGTGCAAAAAGGAGACAGCTATAAGACAAACCCGAACAATAAAAGAAAAGGCACAACAGGAAAATTATAAGTCAGCCATAACAGATCATTGCAAAAGGGAAAATCATATTATGGACTGGGGGAATGCCAGAGTCATCCGCACAGAAGATAACAAACATCAGCGCTGGATCAGGGAGGCCATGGAGATCCGTAAGCAAAGCCCGAGGACCATCAACCGAGATGAGGGAGCATACATGCTCTCCCATACCTGGAGTGCCATCTTGCAGGGGACGAACTGACAGTAGAAGGCGTGACCGACCTGTCAATCCAGACAGGAAGGCCACGCCTTCGGAATCATCAGCTGATAAAAGATGCGTCACCAATAACATCCGGTGACACTCTGAGGAATTCGACAGTCGTACGTCGAAACATGTCAGGTAAACAAACCGAAAAACTAGATGTCTGATAAAAAAGAAACAAAAAACTAACTATATTTAATATAAGACATAATGAACGTAATCGAAAGAGTTCTATTCATGGTTGGGTCATACCAAAGGCCATCATAAAAATGGTACCTACTACCATCTGGCAAGGCACGCTGCAATACAGATGCGAGTGGGGAGTTAAACTCTCATGGTTACCAGAGGACTAGCCCCCCACTGTAACCCTAGCTACAGTGTACCTACAAAAAGTGTAACCCTAGCGAAAGTATTCATACCCCTTGAACTTTTTCACATTTTTCCACCTTACAACCACAAACTTAAAAGTTTTTTATTGAGATTTTATGTGATAGACCAACACAGAGTAGCTCATAATTGTGAAGTGAAATGAAAATAATAAATGGTCTTCAACATTTTAAACAAATAAAAATCTGAAAAATGTGCTGTGCATTGGTATTCAGCCCCCTGTACTCTGATACCTCTAAATACAATCCAGTGCAATCAATTGCCTTCAGAAGTCATCTAATTAGTTAATAGAGTCCTACTGTGTGTAATTTACTCTCAGCATAAATACTCTTGTTCTGTGAAGGCCTCAGTGGTTTGTTAGAGAACACTGAAGAACAAACAGCATCATTAAGACCAAAGAACTTACCAGACAGGTCAGGGATAAAGTTCTGGAGAAGTTTAAAGCAGAGTTAGGTTATAAAAAAATATCCCAAGCTCTGAACATCTCAAGAAGCACTGTTCAATCCATCATTCAAAAATGGAAAAAGTACGGCACAACTGCAAACCTACCAAGACATGGCCGTCCACCTAAACTGACAGAGCGAGCAAGGAGAGCACTGGTCAGAGAAGCAGCCAAGAGGCCCATGATCACTCTGGAAGAGCTGCAGAAATCCACAGCTCAGGTGGGAGAATCTGTGCACAGGACAACTATAAGTCGTACACTCCACAAATCTGGCCTTTTTGGAAGAGTGGCAAGAAGAAAGCCATTGTTGAAAGACAGGCATAAGAAGCCATGTAGGGGACACAGCAAACATGTGGAAGGAGGTGCTTTGGTCAGATGAGACCAAAGTTGAACTTTTTGGACTAAATGCAAAGCGCTATGTGTGGCGGAAAACTAACACTGCTCATCACCCTGCACACACCATCCCCACTGTGAAACATGGTGGTGGCAGCATCATGCTATGGGGATGCTTTTCTTCAGCAGGGACAGGGAAGCTGGTCAGAGTTGATGGGAAGATGGATGGAGCTAAATACAGGGCAATCCTGGAAGAAAACCTGTTGGAGGCTGCAAAAGACTTGAGACTGGGAAGGAGATTCACCTTCCAGCAAGACAATGACCCTAAACATACAGCCAGAGCTACAATGGAATGGTTTAGATCAAAGAATATTCATGTGTTAGAATGGCCCAGTCAAAGTCCAGACCTAAATCCCATTGAGCATCTGTGGCAAGACATGAAAATTGCTGTTCACAGACGCTCTCCATCCAATCTGGCTGAGCTTGAGCTATTTTGCAAAGAAGAATGGGCAAAAATTTCAGTGTCTAGAGGTGCAAAGCTGGTAGAGACATACCACAAAAGACTTGCAGCTGCAGCAAAAGGTGTCTCTACAAAGTATTGACACAGGGGGGCTGAATACTAATGCACATCACATTTTTCAGATTTTTATTTGTTTAAAATTTTGAAGACCATTTATCATTTTTGTTTCACTTCACAATTATGTGCTATTCTGTGTTGGTCTATCACATAAAATCTCAATAAAAATTTAAGTTCGTGGTTGTAAGGTGGAAAAAAGTGAAAAAGTTCAAGGGGTATGAATACTTTTGCAAGGCACTGTATGTAATAGGCGAGAGGCCGAGGGCTGCGGAAACGGAGATCGGCGCCACCTGATGTGCCACATGGTGCGGGAAGGACTTTAACTAACTTTAACATCACTCCAGAGTATAGAGTCCCAGTAGTCTTCATCTTTGTCAGCATGGGCCCTGGCAAACTCTAGGTGGGTTTTTTTGTGCCTGGGCTTTCGGAGAGGCTTCTTTCGTGGACGGCATCCATGCATGCCATTCCTCTGCAGTGTACACCGTATTGTGTCACGGGAAATAGTCACCCTAGTTTGGGGTTCTACTTCTTTAGATAACTGCAGTGAACTTGCATGCCAATTTTCTTCAACCCTTCTCATCAGAAGACGCTCCTGTCGAGGTGTTAACTTCCGTGGACGACCCGGACGTCTCTGTGAGATGGTTGCAGTTCCATCTTTCTTAAATTTTTGTACCACTTTTGCTACAATATTCTGACTGATAAGTAAAGCTTTGCTGATCTTCTTGTAGCCTTCACCTTTGTGGTGTAAAGAAATTATTTTCTTTGGGGAATTCTGAAGAGACAAGTTGTGCATCGCTCTCCATCCAGCATCCAGTCACTAAAAGAGGTCGTTGTTGAAGAATGGAAAAAGATTGATGTTGCAAAATGTCGCCAACTTGTTCATTCCATGCCTAGAAGACTTGGTGCTGTCATTAAAAATCACGGAGGGCATACAAAGTACTAGATGTAGTAGTTTTTGTTGTGGGGTGTACTCATTTTTGCACCACCCTAATTTGAGTAAAACTGAAAAATGTGTAATCTAAGTTATATTATTAACCTTACTTTCACGTTATAAGTTAAACAGATCACGGGCGATTGCTCTAAGCCAACGAGGGAGGCTCAGCCTCCTCTAAAAATGACGAACATTGTGTAGGATGAATTGCGCTAGGCTTGTGTTATAGCCGACCTTATAACATTGCTATTTCAGATCCAGAATCATAGAAATATATGTGCTCAACCCAACTACAGTGCGAAATCATTCCGTTATAACTTTCCCCAGTTCGCCTAATGTGCGCGTGAGTTTTTCCCCCTCATGACAGTGCGATGCAGCCCAGCCTCAGTGCACTTCAATGGCATTTGTGAGCTCTGCGCTTTTCAATCTCAAAATGCAAGACGATTATTGGACAAATACTGAGAAAACGCCCACCCACGGACTCCCAGCCTCAGTGGACTTCAATGGCATTTGGGAGCTATGCGCTTTTCAATCTCAAAATGCAAGACGGTTATTGGACAAATACTGCGAAAATGCCCGCCTACGGACTCCCAGCCTCACAGTGGGAGGGACATGGCAGTTTCCGCGAGGAGACTGGTGATTGGTGAAAGCGGCCAGATATTTTCTTTGATTGACAGCTCATTTCAAATATAGACAGGGAGCAGTGAATTTCAGTTCAGTCCCATGCGGATTCACAAGTGCTGTGGTGTATTGTAAGAGATCGGTTTACATTTCGATTTCATTCATTACATACGGTTTCTACCAGCTTTTTTAGTTTGTATATATTTTCATTGTAAATAAAGTGTAAATATAGTGTTGTCAAGTTTGCTATCTTAGTTCCAGAAATTTCGTTTATTTGAGTGACTGAACTTGAACTTGAGGGGGCTAGTCAGCTAGCAAGAAAGCTGCGCATGGATGCCAAGCATTGCTGATTTAATTTTGGCGAAGCCATTTGCCAGTATTCCTTTCGAGGAAAAAAATAAAATTAAAGAGCAGGGTAGACCAACTTAACTTGGTGAAAAAGGTAGGGAATAATACTCGTTCCTTTCAGCTCTCCTGGTACGAGAAAGTGAATTGGCTAACAGCAAGTGACCCACATCAACAACAGTAAATAGGCTACTTTAGTAATATGTCATGGATGGACCAAAAATATAGAATCTATTTAAAATGTTTATGCTGAGTATATTATATTGGAATATATATTTCTCTGGATATGAATTAAACACAGCTACAATTTGGAAAACATTTTTAAACAAAAACACAGCCGAGAACATTTCACACTACAGACCTGGATTAAAAGTGAAGGGTTATCAAAATTGTCAATAAAACATTTCTCAGTCAAAATAAGTAAAATATAGGGAAAGTGTCATTGAATGAAATGTGTGGCACCCAGCTCTATGTTTGGCTCCCCAAGGTCAGTGCTTGTGCCTATTCCAGAACACTCTGCTGTTACTGCTGAGGTTCCTGACAAAGAGCTGCTTTCAATAATGATCAATTTTTAAACAACATGCCACAATTTTAAAATATCTCATCTCATCTCATTATCTCTAGCCGCTTTATCCTTCTACAGGGTCGCAGGCAAGCTGGAGCCTATCCCAGCTGACTACGGGCGAAAGGCAGGGTACACCCTGGACAAGTCGCCAGGTCATCACAGGGCTGACACATAGACACAGACAACCATTCACACCTACGGTCAATTTAGAGTCACCAGTTAACCTAACCTGCATGTCTTTGGACTGTGGGGGAAACCGGAGCACCCGGAGGAAACCCATGTGGACACGGGGAGAACATGCAAACTCCACACAGAAAGGCCCTCGCCGGCCCTGGGGCTCGAACCCAGGACCTTCTTGCTGTGAGGCGACAGCACTAACCACTACACCACCGTGCCACCCCATTTTAAAATATAAAATGTTAAAATATACCCCTCCCCCCCAACACCACCATCATGTATATTGGACAGTAGGCTAATGGGGCAAAAGAACCTGTTATTTCACAGTTTGTGACCCTCACAACAATCAGCCAGATCAGAGGCAAGAGTATGGGCAAAATTGATGTGTTTTTTCTTTTTTCTTTTAAAATCTGGAAATATCGAAACCGACCAGCCTCCCCTGTTTGAAAGACTACCAGCTGCCACTGAAACAGATGTTATATTAAACTTTGTCTTGTCAACATTTTGGAAATTGTTTGTGTTCACTGAGATATTGTTTAAAATGTTACTTTTCAAAGGGGGTGCACTCATTTACGCTGAGCACTGTATAACAACTTCAACAAAACAGACTTCATTTTAAAACTATAATGAATGTCCTGGTTTCACAGTTATACTTTGAGACTATATATGACACAGTTATAGAAGTGATTTATAATCACAGTTATTTATAATCATGCGATCTGTTATCACCCAGATGAAGCTGGGTTCCCTTTTGAGTCTGGTTCCTCTCAAGGTTTCTTCCTCATGTCATTTGATGGAGTTTTTCCTTGCCACCTTTGCCACAAGCTTGCTCATTGGGGATAAATTAGGGATAAATTAAGGATAAAATTAGCTCATGTTTAAAGTCTTTAATTTTCTATAAAGCTGCTTTGCGACAGTGTCTGTTGTGAAAAGTGCTATACAGATAAATTTGACTTGACATACCCCTTAAATATGTCCACTTTTCAAAGTTGCATATTTTAGATTATTCTTATTTTTTATTCTGTGTATATAGCTACCTTTGTCTTTGCTAAATCCTTCTGTCTTAACTGTTCAAGCACCAATCACCAAAGCAAATTCCTTGTATGTGAGAACATACTTGGCACTAAACTTGATTCTGATGTAGCTTTACTCTCATTGGTTCCTGACTTTTCAAAGACCCTGTATAAGAGCATACATTAATATGACTTGATTGTCCATTTCGGTATTACAGGTTAGGGTTATAGGGTTATGCATTATGACTATAATTGGGGGTGGCACAGTGCCGCAGTGGTTCACACTTATGTCTCACAGCAAGAAGGTTCTGGGTTCGAGCCCTGCAGCTGACTGGGGCCTTTCTGTGTGGAGTTTGCATGTTCTCTTCATGCCTGCATGGGTTTCCTCCCACAGTCCAAAGACATGTAGATTAGCTCAATGGCTACTCTAAGTTGCCCATTGGTGTGAACGTGAGTGTGAACGGCTGTCTGTCTCTCTGTGTAGTCCTGCAATGGATTGGCGACCCGTCCAGAGTGAACCCTGCCTCTTGCCCAATGTCAACCAGGACTGGCTCCAGTTTCCCCACAATGAATGAACTAATTATAATTATCTTTATTATAAACTCCGTTATGGGGCGGCACGGTGGTGTAGTGGTTAGCGCTGTTGCCTCACAGCAAGAAGGTCCGGGTTTGAGCCCTGTGGCCGGCAAGGGCCTTTCTGTGTGGAGTTTGCATGTTCTCCCCGTGTCCACGTGGGTTTCCTCCGGGTGCTCCGGTTTCCCCCACAGTCCAAAGACATGCAGGTTAGGTTAACTGGTGACTCTAAGGCCAAGTTTACATTAGACCGTATCTGTCTCGTTTTCTTCGCGGATGCACTGTCTGTTTACATTAAAACGCCTGGAAACGCCGGGAAACGGGAATCCGCCAGGGTCCACGTATTCAATCCAGATCGTGTCAGCTCCGGTGCTGTGTAAACATTGAGATACGCGGATACGCTGTGCTGAGCTCTAGCTGACATCGTCATTGGACAACGTCACTGTGACATCCACCTTCCTGATTCGCTGGCGTTGGTCATGTGACGCGACTGCTGAAAAACGGCGCAGACTTCCACCTTGTATCACCTTTCATTAAAGAGTATAAAAGTATGAAAATACTGAAAATACTGATGCAAATACTGCCCATTGTGTAGTTATGATTGTCTTTAGGCTTGCCATCCTTCCACTTGCAAGTGGTAAGTGATATGCGCTGGGATCACACACACAGCGGCTCAGTCCCGAATCACTGGTTGTGCACTTCACTCGCGCGCTCTGTGAGCTGCGCAAGGCCGGAGTGCGCACCCTCCAGAGGGCACTCGCTGTTCAGGGCGGAGTGATTTGGAGCGCAGGATGCCTGCGGAGCCGAGCGTATCCGTGTATTGGTGTTGCTGTGTGCACACTAATCGTTTTAAAAACGTTAATCTGATGATCCGCTGATACGGTCTAATGTAAACATGGGCTAAATTGAGCGTAGGTGTGAATGTGAGTGTGAATGGTTGTCTATGTCTATGTGTCAGCCCTGTGATGACCTGGCGACTTGTCCAGGGTGTACCCCGCCTTTCGCCCGTAGTCAGCTGGGATAGGCTCCAGCTTGCCTGCGACCCTGTAGAACAGGATAAAGTGGTTACAGATAATGAGATGAGATGAGATAGTGTAGTGTACATGCAGAACTCTACGTGTAACGCACACCGAAAGCTACTGAAAGCACAAGTTGTCATAACACTTGATTTTTGAGATAAATGGTAGTGTGAGAAAGGAAAGAAAGTTTCTCTGAATGTGTAGCATCTCTGCCCCATACTTTTGTCAGCAAAAAAATCACTCAATTCACACCTGATATGTCACTTCAGTGGCGTGTCACATGGCTCTTTCACACCAAGCCTGTTTCAGATGCATTTCTGATTGAGTTATGTGCAGCAGAAAGAACAATAGCAAAGTTGGATTTTAATGTTTTAGGCAACTCCAGTATTCAATTATGAATTATTTCATTTTAAATGAAAGTTAAGTGCTTAATGTTTAAAAATTAATGGAAGTCAAGCTACCAGAAACTTCATAATGCTAAACAGGATTATTTGCGATGACAAAAACACTTTCTAGTTTCTGGAACTGGAACTTAGAGGTTCAACTCCATATGGACCTCCATATTAATGCCCACGA
Source organism: Neoarius graeffei (assembly GCF_027579695.1). Lineage (NCBI taxonomy): Eukaryota > Metazoa > Chordata > Actinopteri > Siluriformes > Ariidae > Neoarius > Neoarius graeffei. The sequence goes on along the minus strand of NC_083582.1, from coordinate 74,401,212 downwards.
TTTTGGAATCAGATGTTCAACATATGGGTGTGATGATCAGGTGTCCAAGCAAACCTGATATAGATCATATAGATCAATGCTTACCTTTGAGAAATAACATTTAATTCTCGGAACTATTGTTGACTTTATATGAAGCAGTGACGCTTGCATGCAGTTTGCATTTCTTTCCAATGGTGCTTTTTAGAAATATAGACATCGCTTGAAGGAAATGACATGCCAAAGTAATGGAAAAAAAAACACTTAACACTTCACTTGCTGTCTCTCAGTGAGGTTCTTAGTGCTATGTTGAACACATCCTGTGTGGGTGGCCACAGGAAGTGCTTTGTCAAAGGAAAATATTGTCTTCAAATGCATGCTTTCTACTTGAATATGGTTTACTGATGCCTTAAATGAATCTGATATAACTCCGGCAGAAATTATAAAATGTGATAGATTTTTCTTGCATGTTTTAAATCAAATGAAAACCTGTAAAGAATGATTATATGTTTTCTAATCATGAAAAGTTATTCGCTGTTACCACACAACCAAACCATCAGAGCATCCCCTAGTAAACAAAATGTTATTAAAGAAATGGCCAAAAACAACAATTTATTTAAAATTAAAAAAAAAAAATCTATAGCATTTTTCATTTTGGATTCAAAATCTCAAAGTGCTTTACATAAAAAATACATTTTAAAAAGCATTTGTGATAAACCATGATAAATATAAATCATGAACAATATAACTACAAATTGGTGAAAATTTAAAGGAAAAAAAAACCCTGTGCTGTAGAAGAAATTTTGTTAGCATGATTCGGGTTTATTTGCACCTTTAGAGTGACATATCAATCAGTACAAAGTTCTTCTGACTTATCCCATGATGAAACATTTCTATCCTGATGGGCGTGGTCTCTTCCAGGATGAACACACCCCCATCCACAGGGCACAAGAACTTACTGAATGGTTTGATAAGGATGAAAATTATGTAAAGATATGCCATGGCCACCATAACTTAACCACATTGAACATCTAATGGAAGGTTTTGGAGCAATGTTTTGAACACCATCATCAAAACACCAACAAAGGGAAGATCTTTTAGAAGAATGTTGTGTGTTGCTTCGGTACAGTTCCAGAGAGTTGTAGACGTCGGTGTTGTAGTCAAGTCACTAAACCTTGAGTCAGATTCCAGTCTCAAGTCAGTCAAGTCTGAGTCAAGTCCAAGTCATTAAAGAAAATTTCGAGTTGAAGCCAAGTCGAATCCGAGAACAAGACTCCAACCACACCATGTGATGGTGGCTGTTGCTGCCTTTATGTGAAGCCATCTCTGCTACTGTGTTGGACTAACGTTACTGCTCAACTGCCCCATTTTAGTTAACAGGCTACAGATAAAAAGCTTGTTCATCACTCAGCAAGCCCCGCCCACTATCAACAGGTCAAATAACATGAGAGAGGGTTAACACTAGCTAGTTCATCGCTCAGCAAGCAAACCCTGCAATCAACACAGCAATGAACATAGCGTGTCACTTCGTTCTCTGGGTGGAGTCTTGCCAAATGACGATTGAAGTTCGAGGTTGTCCCCATCATCTCCTTGATAGTTCTTCTGCATATGGAACACATAGCATTTTCCCACGGCATGAGAATTCTAAGCAAAGTGGACAATCCTAGGGGCGTTCTCTCTAGGCATTTTAGTGCCATTAACATTAGTTTGTTCCTGAACATGATGTATGAACAGGTGAATGTGCATTCTCTTGCACAAAATTATATAGTATAAAAATTAATGTACAACCCCGATTCCAAAAAACTTGGCACAAAGTACAAATTGTAAATAAAAATGGAATGCAGTAATTTTCAAATCTCAAAAACTGATATTGTATTCACAATAGAACATAGACAACATATCAAATTTCGAAAGTGAAACATTTTGAAATTTCATGCCAAATATTGGCTCATTTGAAATTTCATGACAGCAACACATTTCAAAAAAGTTGGGACAGGGGCAATAAGAGGCTGGAAAAGTTAAAGGTACAAAAAAGGAACAGCTGGAAGACCAAATTGCAACTCATTAGGTCAATTGGCAATCGGTCATTAACATGACTGGGTATAAAAAGAGCATCTTGGAGTGGCAGCGGCTCTCAGAAGTAAAGATGGGAAGAGGATCACCAATCCCCCTAATTCTGCGCCGACAAATAGTGGAGCAATATCAGAAAGGAGTTCGACAGTGTAAAATTGCAAAGAGTTTGAACATATCATCATCTACAGTGCATAATATCATCAAAAGATTCAGAGAATCTGGAAGAATCTCTGTGCGTAAGGGTCAAGGCCGGAAAACCATACTGGGTGCCCGTGATCTTCGGGCCCTTAGACGGCACTGCATCACATACAGGCAGGCTTCTGTATTGGAAATCACAAAATGGGCTCAGGAATATTTCCAGAGAACATTATCTGTGAACACAATTCACCGTGCCATCTGCCGTTGCCAGCTAAAACTCTATAGTTCAAAGAAAAAGCCGTATCTAAACATGATCCAGAAGCGCAGACATCTTCTCTGGGCCAAGGCTCATTTAAAATGGACTGTGGCAAAGTGGAAAACTGTTCTGTGGTCAGACAAATTAAAATGTGAAGTTCTTTATGGAAATCAGAGACGCCGTGTCATTCGGACTAAAGAGGAGAAGGACGACCCAAGTTGTTATCAGTGCTCAGTTCAGAAGCCTGCATCTCTGATGGTACGGGGTTGCATTAGTGCGTGTGGCATGGGCAGCTTACACATCTGGAAAGACACCATCAATGCTGAAAGGTATATCCAGGTTCTAGAGCAACATATGCTCCCATCCAGACGACGTCTCTTTCAGGGAAGACCTTGCATTTTCCAACATGACAATGCCAAACCACATACTGCATCAATTACAGCATCATGGCTGCGTAGAAGAAGGGTCCGGGTACTGAACTGGCCAGCCTGCAGTCCAGATCTTTCACCCATAGAAAACATTTGGCGCATCATAAAACGGAAGATACGACAAAAAAGACCTAAGACAGTTGAGCAACTAGAATCCTACATTAGACAAGAATGGGTTAACATTCCTATCCCTAAACTTGAGCAACTTGTCTCCTCAGTCCCCAGACGTTTACAGACTGTTGTAAAGAGAAAAGGGGATGTCTCACAGTGGGAAACATGGCCTTGTCCCAACTTTTTTGAGATGTGTTGTTGCCATGAAATTTAAAATCACCTAATTTTTCTCTTTAAATGATACATTTTCTCAGTTTAAACATTTGATATGTCATCTATGTTCTATTCTGAATAAAATATGGAATTTTGAAACTTCCACATCATTGCATTCCGTTTTTATTTACAATTTGTACTTTGTCCCAACTTTTTTGGAATAGGGGTTGTACGTAGATAGAAATATCTTATGCCAAATTATTATGGCATGTTACAAAAAATAAAGAAAAAAATCTGAGTCCTCATCTCCAGTTTATGAGTCCGAGTCATCAGTGCTCAAGTCCAAGTCAAGTCACGAGTCCTTAAAATTAGGGCACGAGTCGGACTCAAGTACTGCAAGCCTGAACTCTATAGCAAGGCACACAGATGCTGTTGTGGTGTTTCTTGGTGGCTCAAAACCTTAGTGATTTTTCTTTAAGTTGTTCACCTGTCTGTATATGATAATTATTACAAATAATGAAACATCTATTTAAGTAAGAGTACGTCAGGTTAATCAAGGATGATTTGAAGATTGAATTTAAGGGTGGTCTTAAAATAAGAAAAATATCTTCCACCATCTCAGCTACATCGACGATAGAAGTGATGCTCAGGCCTACGAGTCCCGGTTGAGCGAAGTGCTCAGGATGGGTGATATTGTTTCAGGAGATACACCAGAGCTAAACCACTCGGAGCATTAAATATCATGAGCAGGACTTTACAGTCAACACAAGAGGCCAAGATTAAATTAGAGTCTATTCTTGGGAAGGATGTGGACTGCTCATCTTGTATTAGCTGAAGCTTCTTTAACCCTATGAGCCTATGCATCCAAATTCACATCCCACTTTCAGCTGACTTGTTCATTGTAGCATGAATCGCATGAACCAGCATGCAGCACGGTGGTGTAGTGGTTAGCACGGTTGCCTCACAGCAAGAAGGTCCAGGTTCGAGCCCCGTGGCCGGCGAGGGCCTTTCTGTGTGGAGTTTGCATGTTCTCCCCGTGTCTGCGTGGGTTTCCTCCGGGTGCTCCGGTTTCCCCCACAGTCCAAAGACATGCAGTTAGGTTAACGTGGGGCGGCCTTGGCCTGAAGTGCCCTTGAGCGAGGTACCGAACCCCTGACTGCTCCCCGGGTGCTCTGGTGTGGCTGCCCACTGCTCTGAGTGTGAGTGTGTGTGTTCACTGCTTCAGATGGGTTAAATGCAGAGGATGAATTTCACTGTGCTTGAAGTGTGCATGTGACGAACAATAAAGGTTTCTTCTTCTTCTAACTGATGACTTGACCTTTCCAACAATCCTATGTAACAAAGTCTTAGTGAGAAAAATAATTCAAATTTACATCAAATTTAAAATCATATAGTTACAACCTGCATACACCTCGGTGTCCACCTCTACACCAATAACTCTTGTTTGAGTTACTCATGAATTCGTCCCTGAATAGATATCAAACACATATCACAAGAAAGAAAGGAACTGGCTCTTTGTAATGATGCTAATCACATTTATACAGTGTTTATACATACAGAAGTAATCACCTTACGGAAACAGATCATCATTTCTGGTTCTCATTTGAATGTCGTTAAATCTGTCACTTTACAAAAATAAACAACAGAACTTCCTCTTTCCATTGGTACTCGTTGCTTCTCTGTGTGGTAAAGCAAGTAACCTGGCTTTGAATTCATAGCAAATAAAACAATGACCTTTCTTTCTGTTAGGCACATTAGCAAATATATATTTTTTCAAATTTCTTTTTTTTTAATTTATTTATTTATTTATTTCGAAAATGTATAAAAAATGTATGTAACTATTTGTACATACAAAAGAAAGAACATGAGAAAGTGACAAAAAAATAATAAATAAAATACATAAAGAGCTAAGACATTACATTACACTGCACATTGTTCGAAAAAGGAATGGGAAGAAGTACAATACTTTCGAATAATTTCGAAGTCATAACGTTTCCCACCATCATTGTTCTTATATTGCCAGATTACAGACGATATCCCCTGGACAATTATGAAAATATATTCCTGCATCCAGTATTTTATTGTAAGATACATGTAAAAACAATTGGACAGAACGCAATCTTATTTTGTCAGTAATATAAAGGTTAATATAAAAAAAGTATAGGTATTCTCACAGCAATGATGGGAGATCTGGATATCGTAGACTGTTCAAAAAAAAAAGTACAGCATGTACACATGGCAAGATAAAAGCTTAACCCTTTCCAGCAGTACACTAGCGTTCCCTTCCTCTGGCAGAATAGAAATTAAATTATCTGACATTTTCAATCAGTACAAACAAAATTCTTTTTTCAGCACATGTTTGTTTCTGTGTGCATCATATCGTGACTCTGTGTTTAGCTGCTGGTGAGCAGGGCGAAGGGAGAGGGCGGGTGTTTGAGTCTCCTGCTGGGCAAATAATTCACACCTTTCTATAATATTAGGACAGTGCAATAAAAACAAAAATCTGTGATTTGTTCCTTCATGTAAACCATTTTTTTTAACTGACAAAAGTACAAAGAAAAGATTTTCAATCATTTTACTGACCAACTTAATGGCATTTTGTAAATATAAACAAAGTTAGAATTTAATGTCTGCAACACACTGAATAAAGTTGGGACAGAGGCATTCTTACCATTGTTACGAGACCGTTCCTTTAATAACACTTTTTAATCATATGGGATCTGAGGATACAAATTGTTACAAGTTTTGCAGTTGGGATTCTTGTCCTTTCTTGCTTGATACAAGACTTCAGCTGCTCAACAGTTTGTGGTCACCCTTGCCTAATTCTTCTGTTCATGATGTACCATACATTCTCAATAGGAGACAGATCTGGACTGGCAGCAGGCCAGTCAAGCACACGCACTCGGAGTCTACGAAGCCACACTGTTATAGCCCGTGCAGAATGAGGCCTGTCATTGTCCTGCTCAAATAAGCATGGACTTGAGTGTCTATTTTTATATAAGCCATTAAACACTATTACAGAGTGTTTAATCATCTTACTGACCTGTTGCCAATTAACCTAATTAGGTTTTTTAGCATTCCACAACTTTTGTTGCCCCTGTCCCAACTTTTACAAGTTTATATGTTTATATATATATATATATATATATATATATATATATATATATATATATATATATATTTGACATTACAAATAAATTCCATTTGATTTGGCTTGTGGTAAAAAGAGGAGCAGTAGGTCATCTAGTCTGCAACACATTGCAATAAATGAAATTTTAATACATTAAATGAAAAACATGCTACTATATATATTCCACTCTATTCATGGATTTATTTATGTAATCAGGTATGTTGATTTCACAATGTCTTATCCCACAACCTTGTCGAACTTCCAATTCTTTAGACACGATGGCATTTACATTTGTTCATAATCTCACTACAGTGCTACAGTGAGTTCATGGAAACAATGTCATATAATTTAGACAACATATGGACAAAAAAATACACATACAAAACAGATTTTATATAAATAAGAAGAAAATCTAGGAATGCACAAAACACAAGATGTACAACCCCAATTCCAAAAAAGTTGGGATGTGGTGTAAAACAATAAAAACAGAATGTGAAGATTTACAAATCATGGAAACCCAATATATCATTGAAAATAGTAGAAAGATAACATATCAGAAGCCCTGTGATGACCTGGCAACTTGTCCAGGGTGTACCCCGCCTTTCGCCCGTAGTCAGCTGGGATAGGCTCCAGCTTGCCTGCGACCCTGTAGGACAGGATAAAGCGGCTAGAGATAATGAGATGAGATGAGAAATATTTGCTCATTTTGAATTTGATGTCAGCAACACGTTTCAGAAAAGTTGGGACAGGGGCAACAAAAGACTGAAAAAGCTGTGTAATGCTAAAAAACCTAATTAGGTTAATTGGCAACAAGTCAGTAAGATGATTGGGTATAAAAAGAGCATCCCAGAGAGGCGGAGTCTCTCAGAAGTAAAGATGGGGAGGGGCTCACTGCTCTGTGAAAGACTGCGTGGACAAACAGTGCAATAATTTAAGAATAACTTTCCTCAGTGTAAAACTGCAAAGAATTTGGGGATCACATCATCTGTGGTTCATAATATCATTAAAAAAGTCAGAGAATCTGGAGAAATCTCTGTATGCAAGAGACAAGGCTGAAAACTGACACTGGATGCCTGTGATCTTCAGGCCCTCAGGAGACACTGCATTAAAAGCAGACACGTGTCTGTAGTGGAAATCACTGTATGGGCTCAGGAACACTTCAGAAAACCATCGTCTGTGAAAACAGTTCATTACTGCATCCACAAATGCAAGTTAAAACCAGATATAAACAATATCCAGAAACCCCGCCCCCTTCTCTGGGCCCGAGCTCTTTTACGATGGACTGAGGCGAAGTGGAAAACTGTCCCGAAGTCTGATGAATCAAAAGTAGAAATTCTTTTTAGAAATCACGGACACCACGTCCTCCAGGCTAAAGAGGAGAGGGACCATCCGGCTTGTTATCAGTGCACAGTTCAAAAGCCAGCGTCTGTGATGGCATGAGGGGGCATTAGTGCACATAACATGGGTAGCTTGTACATCTGGGATGGCATGATTAATGCTGAATGATATAAACACGTTTCAGAGCAATATGCTGCCATCCAGACAAAATCTTTTTCAGGGAAGGCCTTCCTTCTTTCAGCAAGACAATGCCAAACCACTTTCTGCACATATTAAAACTGCATGGCTCTGTAGTAAAAGAGTACAGGTGCTTAACTGACCTGCTGCAGTCCTGACCTGTCTCCCATTTAAAACATTTGGCACATTATGAAGCGCAAAATACAACAATGAAGACCCTGAACTGTTGAGCAACTGAAATTGTATATCAGGCAAGAATGGGACAACATTTCTCCTTCAAAACTACAGCAATTGGTTTCCACAGTTCCCAAACGTTTACAGAGTGTTGTTAAAAGTAGAGGTGATGCAACACAGTGGTAAACATGCCCCGTCACAACTTTTGTAAGCATGTTGTTGACATCAAATTCAAAATGAGCATATATTTTTCAAACAACAATAAAATTTCTCAGTTTCTACATTTGATATGTTGTCTTTGTACTATTTTTAATGAACTATAGGGTTTCTATGATTTATAATTTACCGCATTCTGTTTTTATTTACAGTTTACACCCAACTTTTTTAGAATTGGGGTTGTACTATAAGTAATTAAAAATGACTTTACTGACATAGCACTACTGTTGCTAAAAAGTCAAAATGGTGTTCGCAGTCAAAATGGTGTATGCATGTGGGGAAAAAAAAAGACCTCCTGCAGTTTTACATATCACCTACACACAGGAAACGAGCAGCCGATGAGGAAATAAAAGAGCTAAGTGTCATTCACTGGGTGTTTGCTACCTGCTTTTAAAACCACTTGGTGTGAGGTCCATATAATATGCGAGAGTGAGAAAAAAACAAAACACCACAGACGAAAATAAAACCATAAATGCAGGGGGAAATAAAAATGAAGAACGAACAATTCTACTGAAATTCTAATGTTATTAGCTGCTTTTTTTAATGACTCATGAAATTCATCTGTTGAATATTGATCATTTAAATTATACATGTCTTTTTTGCATAGTGACAGAAAGATGCTTCAGGTTCTGCCTCAGTCCCCCTCCCCTTTTCTTTTTTCTTTTCTTTATTTTATTATTATTTTTTTTTACCTGAGCATGTAACAGGCCAGTATGTGACCTTAAAACTCAAATTTGAACAATGTGATCTGAGAGCTTTATAAACCAGTAATGCAATCTTCAAATCAATTCTAAAAGAAATAAACAGCCATTGCAATGATGTTGCAAGAAAGAATTGCAAGTTGTTCTCTCACTTTTATCGTACGTGCGGATAATCTTGAATGCGGATTGTGACTAATTGCAATCTGTCTTTTGTGGTTTTGGTAACTTTTTGAAACAAAGCACTACATTAGGAGATGTGACTTCATGGGTTGGCTTATTTCGGATGCTCAGTGTGAGGAGTCTGCAGGTTTGTGGTTTCTTAAATAGAATATTATTTTAGTTTTGTTTGTTTGTTTGTTTGTTTGTTTGTTTGTTTGTTTGTTTGTTTGTTTTGAAAAAATGTGAATGTTAAATTATGAATTACACTGAAATGTAGACGCAGAACTTTTCTTAGTCTGACTAAAAAGTTTGTTTCTTGAAACTAATAATACAGATTTTAATAATAATAATAATAATAATAATAATAATAATAATAATTAGTTTTCCAAAAATCTTTTCAATCAGTTAATATTCCTGGACAGACAGACTACAAGCTCATAAGACCCCAAGTGTGTCTCTAATATAAATATACTGTATATGTGTAACTATGAAAGCTGACTCAGTTCTCTTTACTCTGTTCTAATAACAGTGAATATTATATAAAGTATGTATGGATATATATAAAACACACATGTACGTGAAAAGTGCTGAAATGTTATCTTTATTATTTGCACATTTACTATTACTCTTATTTCCTTCATATATATTCACACATACACACAGCCCATTCTATAACTGCGGGTACATTTCAAGTGTTGACTTTATTAGTCATCATCAACCCTGTGATCGTTAAATTGCACAATCCATTAAGCAAACTGGCTATACCGTAACAGAGTTGACACTTTCCACCATTTTGTGTCTTAAAGCCACACACTGACCCCAAACTAGCTACCACACGGCATGTATAAAAACTGAATTTTATGGATTTTAATCATATTGTTTTTTTTTTTTTTACTGAGTGAGAGATTCACTCCAATATCACAATAACAGAGTTGATGAATAATTAATCTCATGTTGGTGTAAAATCCTCAACATTTTGTTCAAATTAATGAGAGAAGAAACAGAACATACATCCCTCACTGCCTTTCTGAGGTTTTCTGCCAGAGGAAGTGACATCACTTGGTGCAGGCGTCATGCGTATTATTAAAGTCTTTGTGGATTTTATGTGGTTTTATAACAGAGTTAACAGAGTTGACAAGAACATTGGGACTAATAAAAAAATATATATATATATATTTATGACTGAAATTTCACATAATACAGTTAAAGCTAGACAGCCTTTCAGATTTTTCAAGTTTAAGTCATCAAAATAATTTTCCCGACACCCAATTATTTTTGTTTCGTTGACCGAAAGCTACTGAATTCAAATCACAGACTTCCAATTTTATTAGTTTTTTTATTAATAGAACAATTAATGAATTTAGAGCCACATGGCCCGAAATTCACTGCTATTTTTTCCTGCTTCACCATGGCCCAATTCAAGATACTACGTCATGCATCACATGGTGGGCTTTCGCTGTTCATGCAAGGCATTGTGGGATACAAATTTGAAACAGGAGAGAAAAATGGAGGACGTGAGTGTGCGAATGAAACGTGAAAGACCGACTACAGTAACAGAAAGCTTGAAGAAAAGATGTTATGTTATATACGAAGGAAAGGAAACGCAGGACCAAACTAATAAATATGGGCGCTCAGCGAGCACCTTGGTGTGATCAGCTGTTCGTTTAGCGACAGAATGATGGAACTGTCAGTGCACGCTCAAAGGGAAACCTGCGCATGCGCACACACACGGACTTCCTCTGTCTGCTTGACTGCGTGAAGCGAGCGATTTCATGCACATTATTTGCTTTAATCCCCTCAAATTAAATCACTTCCCAGCCACAGAACGGGGTGGGTTTTTTTAGACATTACAGAAAAAAAGCATCACAATGACCACATTTCAGACAGAACTAAATTTCACCGATTTTATGAAATCGAAAAGCTGACTACTTTTAATAGAATAAGCTCCAAAAAACAAACTGTTAGACTGAATCACCTGCTGTTTATTGGAGTTGAATGGCTGAATCAGGAGTCAAAGACGGCCAATAATGTGTGGGAATGGGTGGGAGTTTTATGTTTTATGGATAAATTGGGTCTAAAATGGACATCAAGCATCACTATTGGTGAAAGATTGTCATAATTTGCATTATTGTTCAAAACTGATCCAATAAAGATTTCTTTTGTGGAAAATAACAAAAGGTTGATCTCAGAGACACAAAATGGATCCCGAATTCTGGAATGATCCAGATACAAATATAATTTAATCATTTCACCTGACTGGTGTACCCAATCCTCCATCACACTGGTTTTTCAAGCTTTTTTTCACGCTGTTTTTTCCTCGGTTGGGGTAATGGTGGAGGGTGTTCCTCTTCGTCATCGATTGGAGGTGGTGGAGGCCGAGCGCGTTGCTGGGTCTTGGGTCGAGGTTCGGCTTGAGGTACTTCATGGGCAGAAACATCATCATAGGGTTCTGGGGGTGCTGGCTGACCTCTTGCTGTTTGCTTTGATTTTTGTTGACCAGGAGGTGGACCGGTGTTGACGTAGTTCAGTCTGAACTCTTCTTCATCTGGGAAAGGACACGGGATTGTATTATTATTATTATTATTATTATTATTCACAACTTAATGAAACCAAAATTCCTCGACAAGAATATTTGCACTAGACTGTGTATTTCTAGAAATTACTCAACGGTCATTTTTAAATTATCATTATCTTAGCGTTTTACTGAAAAACATTTACATTTCTCACGATCTTGGTGAGCTGTCTGATATAATAAAGATTACATAAATACCCTGAGTTCACTATTTGCATTATAATGAATAAAGCACTGGCATCACAGTGATCAATTATTTATTGATATCGATATAATTACTTAACTTCATGCATTGTGGCCACATTTATAAAAGATAAAGATGGTAGAAATACACACACACACACACACACACATACACACACTGGTGTTTGAAAGTTTGTGAACCCTTTAGAATTTTCTATATTTCTGCATAAATATGACCTAAAACATCATCAGATTTTCACACAAGTCCTAAAAGTAGATAAAGAGAGCCCAGTTAAACAAATGAGACAAAAATATTATACTTGGTCATTTATTTATTGAGGAAGATGATCCAATATTACATATCTGTGAGTGGCAAAAGTATGAGAACCTCTAGGATTAGCAGTTCATTTGAAGGTGAAATTAGAGTCAGGTGTTTTCAATCAATGGGATGACAATCAGGTGTGAGTGGGCACCCTGTTTTATTTAAAGAACAGGGATCTATCAAAGTCTGATCTTCACAACACATGTTTGTGGAAGTGTATCATGGCACGAACAAAGGAGATTTCTGAGGACCTCAGAAAAAGCATTGTTGATGCTCATCAGGCTGGAAAAGGTTACAAAACCATCTCTAAAGAGTTTGGACTCCACCAATCCACAGTCAGACAGATTGTGTACAAATGGAGGAAATTCAAGACCATTGTTCCCCTCCCCAGCAGTGGTTGACCAACAAAGATCACTCCAAGAGCAAGGCGTGTAATAGACGGCAAGGTCACAAAGGACCCCAGGGTAACTTCTAAGCAACTGAAGGCCTCTCTCACATTGGCTAATGTTAATGTTCATGAGTCCGCCATCAGGAGAACACTGAACAACAATGGTGTGCATGGCAGGGTTGCAATGTGAAAGCCACTGCTCTCCAAAAAGAACACTGCTGCTCGTCTGCAGTTTGCTAATGGCCAAGTCAAAGTCCTGACCTTAATCCAATCGAAATGTTGTGGAAGGACCTGAAGCGAGCAGTTCATGTGAGGAAACCCACCAACATCCCAGAGTTGAAGCTGTTCTGTACGGAGGAACGGGCTAAAATTCCTCCAAGCCGGTGTGCAGGACTGATCAACAGTTACTGCAAACGTTTAGTTGCAGTTATTGCTGCACAAGGGGGTCACACCAGATACTGAAAGCAAAGGTTCACATACTTTTGCCACTCACAGATATGTAATATTGGATCATTTTCCCCAATAAATAAATGACCAAGTATAATATTTTTGTCTCATTTGTTTAACTGGGTTCTCTTTATCTACTTTTAGGACTTGTGTGAAAATCTGATGATGTTTTAGGTCGTATTTATGCAGAAATATAGAAAATTCTAAAGGGTTCACAAACTTTCAAGCACCACTGTGTGTGTGTGTGTGTGTGTGTGTGTGTATATATATATATATATATATATATATATATATATATATATATATATACACGCACTGTATAAGTAAACCACCCTGATGTGATATATCACATTATTCTGATTTTTATTACTTCATTAAGGTCTGTTCCTCCTAGTCCAGCATGGTGAGGGTGTCACATAGAACATGTCTCAGCATTTCTGTCTAAAATTTTTAACCAGAAATGTCAAGGTCAATGTTTTAAGATTGCATTTTCATTCCTCTTTGATATAAAAGTATTTAAAAAAACATATTGAACATAATATTTTAAACCTAAAATTATGCAATTATTATGAAGCTGTATTTATTTATTTATTTATTTATTTGCCACGTGTTTCTTCAGTGATATCCACTGGTGCCTGTTAAATTCAGTGGATTTTGTGTTTTGGGGGCTTTTTTTTCATCTCATCTCATTACCTGTAGCCGCTTTATCCTGTTCTACAGGGTCGCAGGCGAGCTGGATCCTATCCCAGCTGACTACGGGCGAAAGGCGGGGTACACCCTGGACAAGTCGCCAGGTCATCACAGGGCTGACACATAGACACAGACAACCATTCACACTCACACCTACGCTCAATTTAAAGTCACCAGTTAACCTAACCTGCATGTCTTTGGACTGTGGGGGAAACCGGAGCACCCGGAGGAAACCCACGCGGACACGGGGAGAACATGCAAACTCCGCACAGAAAGGCCCTCGCCGGCCACGGGGCTCGAACCCGGACCTTCTTACTGTGAGGCAACAGTGCTAACCACTACACCACCGTGCCGCCGGGGCTGCTTGCTTTGCTTTTTTTTTTTTTAGAAAAATGGAAAGTTCATTTGAATTCATATGCAATTATTGAGTAATTCTAAATTTGTAAATCTGCATGTTTCATCATTTTTTGCATGAAAGGGTTCATTTAAAAGAAGGAAACTAACATACTTTTCACATCAAAAATAAAAAACAGTGCTTGAGCACCCATAACCTGCTTTAAACACCTGCTGAGATGATATTTCAAAAAAGAAAAAAAAACATAATTGAGCAACCTTCTTTTTCAGAGGAAATGTCTCAAAGTAGGTCAATAAGGTGGGTTTCTCTCTCTCTCTCTCTCTCTCCCAGACAAAAGTTATGTGCAATCGTCTTTTTTTTTTGCAAGTACAAATTACTAACATGGAAAATTTGCAGAATACAACACTACCACCACCAACAACAACAACGATAATAATAATAATGTTGCTCAGCTCTCACACCCAATGAATACATGAATAGACACAGCAGAATCGGAAAATATGCCAACACTATAGCCTTCCATCAGCTGACAAGTGATACGAGCACAAACTCCTGGGCACCAGCCACAGAAAATGAGCAAGCTACTATTTTATGGGATTTTATCATAAACACTGATAGAACCATACAAGCAAATAGAGCAGACAGAGTGCTGAAGGATCAGAAAGGGAGAACTTGCCCATTGATTGATACGAGAGTACCGACGGATAGAAATGCTTCTGTGAAGGAATTTGAAAAACAATCAAAGTATAAAGACCTACAGATTGAAACAGAAAGAATGTGGACCACAATTAAGACCACAGTTGTACCAGTAGTTGCCGGAGCTTTAGGTCTGGAAAAGAAAGATACCGAGAAGTATCTTGAAAAGTTGAGAAAAGGATTTGAAAAGTATAATAATAATAATAATAATGATAATAATAATAACAGCAACAACAACAACAATTAGATAGAGACTGGGACTAAAGTCACAGTAATTTGTGCTAGCTATTACAAACCAGGACATCTGGTCACCATACCCTATAGATCTGGAACAGTAAGAGAATGACGCTTAGTGAGGAAAAGTTGCGCCCTGCCGTGCTGAACAAAATTTAAAAAAAAAAAAGAATTGATTAAAAAAATTATGAAAATTGACAGAGTTATAAGTAATTGAAAAAAATCCCATTTTTCATGGACCATTCCAGCTCAGTGATCCAGATCAGCACCAAAAGTCATAGCAAATTAATTCAGCCCAGAGGTATTCTTCATGTGAAATTTGGTAATGATTGGTTGAAAACTGAGGGAGAAATAGTGTCCTAAAAATGTTAGGATAATAATAATAATAATAATAATAATAATAATAATAATAATAATAATAATAATTTCAGCCATGGCCTCAGCAAAGTATATTATATGGCTGAAACATGTGTTTGGAAAATAGTGTTAGAGTTCTGAGTTTACATTGGTCTAATGTTGGTCTTTTTATATACCATGTGTCCATAACTCAAGGTCTGAATACCAAGCACGGCCCTCTGTTCTGTGGAAAAAAAGCCTGCAGACTATCATCGACCTGAGAAGCTGATAATATCTACTCCTCAAAAATTTGACACTGTCTAGAATATCAGCTTTGTAGCGTAGCGAGTGCCGTTGTACAATGAGTGCGGGTTCACATTGAGTGCACATCGCACAGGACTGAAATGCTGCATAAAATCAATGCCTGTGTGCCACGTTTGATGTTTGTCATGCTCACAATCTAAAAGCGCATCAGAACTGTTCGCTGTTGGCAGTGGCAAAACCAGGATGGCATAGCAAAATAAGTCCTGTCAATCAGTCAAGTCAAGTCAACTTTATTGTCAAATATGCTATACATGCTCGACATACAGCACAGATGAAATTTCAGTCCTCTCTGACCCACGGTGCAAACAGGCAATGTGATAAATAAAAACAGAATAATTCTCATCTCATTATCTGTAGCCGTTTTATCCTTCTACAGGGTCGCAGGCAAGCTGGAGCCTATCCCAGCTGACTACGGGCGAAAGGCGGGGTACACCCTGGACAAGTCGCCAGGTCATCACAGGGCTGACACATAGACACAGACAACCATTCACACCTACGGTCAATTTAGAGTCACCAGTTAACCTAACCTGCATGTCTTTGGACTGTGGGGGAAACCGGAGCACCCGGAGGAAACCCACGCGGACACGGGGAGAACATGCAAACTCCACACAAAAAGGCCCTCGCCAGCCCCGGGGCTCGAACCTAGGACCTTCTTGCTGTGAGGCGACAGCGCTAACCACTACACCACCATGCCGCCAACAGAATAATTGAAATAAACAATATAAACAGTATAAACACTCTAGATAAGAAATAGACATAGGCAAAACACTCACAGGTGTGTGTATATACGGTACACACACACACAGTGAAACTGATCAGTGCAACACACTCATGCAATTTAGGTGTACAGCAGAAGGAATAGTGATGGGATGAAGCTTTTTATTTATTTATTTAAGGCACAATCGACAATGAACCAATCTTGCCATGTTAATAATCTTCTCATACCATCATATAACTTCATGACAGTCGGACAGAAAAACACTAAATGTAATCACTAATACCAGAAGAAATGAAGCCTTATCTCATAA
Organism: Neoarius graeffei; assembly: GCF_027579695.1. Classification (NCBI taxonomy): domain Eukaryota; kingdom Metazoa; phylum Chordata; class Actinopteri; order Siluriformes; family Ariidae; genus Neoarius; species Neoarius graeffei. The sequence continues at coordinate 74,384,607 of NC_083582.1, read as the reverse complement.
ATCATGATCTACTTTTCTTTTCCTGTTTCGACAGTAAATCTCCTAACCTCTGCATCTCTATATCTCTGTGTGTCGAGTGAAGCTCTCTGACTAGCAGCTTTCAAGAAGAAATTCAAGCATTCATAACCAAAACCTTTAATCAGTATAATTAACAGTTATACTATAAGCCATGTACAACGAGATTGAGTGGAATAACTGTTTTATTCTATCACCATTCACTGGATTTTGAGAAACAGAGCATTTTTATTTTTATTTATTGCAAATTCGATAAATAAAAACTTTATTCAAAACGTCTGACAAAATCATTTCTGCTTAGAATGTAAACAAACCGGCGAAATGACAGGAGCAATTTGTGAAAAACGTGATAATCCTTGAAAATCAAACCAAAAATAGGAAAAAAAAGATATGTTCTTACCATCAAATATTTTCATTCCATATTTTGTAACTATTTTTTGTATGTTTTGGGGTTTTGTTTTCGAGTAGAGTTTTTATTTCATCCTCAGTTGGTTCAGCAACACTATCTACCATTTTGTTTTTCCCTACTCATGGTATATGAGCTGATAGCCTAGTAGTAGAGTAGCCAATCAGAACACGCGATTGCTCATATCCAGTGAATGTGGATAGAATAATAAATGGTACCTTCAATAGTCTCTATTAGCACTTCTTTTGCCTGGAAATGTTCTGTTTCAGTTGACAAGCCTGTGCTTATTGATGTAAATCAACAGTGTAATAATAATAATAATAATAATAATAATAATAATAATTGTCTCATATTATACCCCTTCAGCGACGCACAAAATTTTCAGTGTGGTCTGGGCAGAATTTGAGTTTGACTCCCTGTTATAGATGCTCACGAACTCCTCAAATTCCCGCCCTGTTTCAGTTTACAATAAATAAATATCCAATGAGAGTCAGTCTTGTGGGTAGAAATGCCATGTAGCTTGAGAGACAAGATCAACAGGCAGATTGGTTTGAGTTGACCAAAAATCATCTCAGAATACAAATCATGCCAAACTCTGAGAAAGATAGATGACAATACTAAAAGACCACGTTTATTTTTGAAAAGAAAGACCATGTGACGTTTTCTTGACCTCTCTCATCAACAACCAGTTTTCACCCACATAACAGCCTCTTACTGGAAATGTGTTTTTTTCACACCATTCTGTGTAAAACGTATAATGAGACTCAAAGCAGCTCGTTTTCACGAACAAGTCACTGAGATCGCATTTCTTTTTTCCACATTCTGTTGGTTGATGTGAGCATTATGGAAACTCTTCACTCATGTTTGCATAATTTTATGCGCTGCACTGCTGCCAAATGGTTGTCTGATTGATTGGAGGATCAGATGAATCAGCAGGTGTAGAGATGTTCCGATTAAATTAGATAGTGATGAGATTAGTGTACGTCTAAAGAGCAAAGTAATGATAATGTCCTTATTAAATAAATGTTATGACAATCCTTGCTAATGTGAACTTGATTTGAACTCCACTGGCGGTTGTAGGTACTAGGGGCGGAGCTTTGTGTGCATGGGTGAGAATGATGGCTCAGCTCAAAGAATAGACTTATTATTCCAGTGTTGTTAGATTTCATTTAGGTACAACTGCTAGAGACCGAATCTAGATAAATGCAGCTTTCATGAACCTTGTCTAGTACACCTTTAAAACAGGACGTCAGGACGAGACACACTGTTTCAAGGCTTGCTTTCAAAAACAAGATCCAAACAGAATAGCTTGAAATTGTCATGTTTTAATTTAGGAAGATGCATAATCTTTATTTAATTTCAATACTTCGCAAAAAAAAAACATAATAGGAAATAACAAGACCATCAATGACGCTGTAGCTCTCTCCGGCCCTGTCTAGTCCAGAAGGAATGATTTAAAGTGCGATAAATGTTGTAAGCTATATACACTATACAAAAGCTATACTGTATATAGAAGCGATATCCACCCTAGGAATACTGGCCTATTTGCCAGAAAGAATCCAAAACGGTGAGGAACTGACAGAGAAGAAGCGATTTTTGTTGAACTGCTCATTAAGGCTTAATTAGTCCATAACTTAATTCGTAATTGTAATGAAACAAATCTGGGTAGAAGTTCTATGCACCCTAGGTTCCCCTACCTTCATGCAAGAAAGAATCAAAATCGGTGAAGAATTGAGGGAGAAGAAGCGATTTTTGTGGAAACTGCTCGTTAGGGATTGATTAATTACTCCATATCTTCATTATTAATTACAATTATACAAAAGCAGGTAGAAGCTATATGCACCCCATGCAGACCTACCTTCCTGCCAAAAAGAATAAAAATCAGTGAAGAACTGAGACAGAACAAGCGATTTTTGTGAAATGTGGATGATGACGGACGGACGGTGGACAACATATGATGGCATAAACTCATCACCTGCCGGCCAAATGAGCTAATAATAATTTCCAAACATCTAAGACTGAACTTACCTTCCTGATGTTTCCTTTTGCGTTTACAGGCACGGCAGGAAGCAGTTACCAGCACAATAAACAGTATCAGTACAAGAGTTCCTCCACCAGCTAAGATGCTCACCATGATCCAAAAGTCAAAGCCAAAGAGCGTATTCTGGGATAAACCTGAGCAAATTCCAAAAGCTTTCATTTATAAGATTGCATGCCATACTCACAAATCAAGAGATTAAAAAACATTGAAGATTGAAAATAAGTGTATGAAAAATACTTACATTCTATTTTCAATTCATCACTTGTCTTGTTATGAGCTGGATTAGATGCAGTGCATGCAAACTTTGACTGGCCATCCTTTTCATAATTTGTTGAAAAGTTGTATTTTTTGTTTAATTCTTTTTCCAACTTTTTTTTATTTCTCTGCCAGCTGTAGGTCAGACTTTTGGTGTAATTGACATCACAGCTGAAGTAAACCTTCTCATTTTGACATGTAATATTCACTGTTGGTGTCGGGACTTTTGCTGTTCAATATAGAAGAACAGCATCATGAGTACATTCATGCAGGATTCAGGATTGTAAATCATCTCATATTTATAAATATTTTCAAGAGTAAATATTAAGCATGATGTTAACATTCAGTAATATTGCACCAGAGATATGGTGTAAGATATCGAAATTTGTCATGAGAGTTAATAAGTGTCAATTTTTTTTCTCACGTCCATTAAAAACAAGAAAGATCTGCGGTAAAATAACATTTATAATTCCAAATGTCTTACCATAAACACAGACGTTTAATGACCATGGTGATCCTATTGGGTTGCCTTTCCCATCAAAAACCTCACGAGTGTATGTCCCAGCATCAGTCAGTTTCAATTCTGGGAGTATCAGGGACTTGTCTTGTTCCAAAGTCCCTGGGCCCCTTTGGCCTTTTGTCCTTCTGCGGACGACTACAAAATTATCTCTTTTTATCGAGAATCGATCATCATCTTTAAGTGGATTTGTAGACAGAGGAATGGTAAGACTGTTCCCTTCTAATATATTTTCTTGACATGTATTACAGTCTGTGGATAAAATTTGTAAAGGCATTTTAAAGCAAAAGGAAATTCAAGTAAATTTGACAGTCAGATATATAATGTTTAACACATGACACACAAATACGCAAAAATAGTTCTGATGAATTCTAGAAAGAGTAAGCACAATGTTAATTACAAGCTCATAGGGGAAATAGATAGATAGATAGATAGATAGATAGATAGATAGATAGATAGATAGATAGATAGATAGATAGATAGATAGATAGATAAAACCTGATTTAAAAAAATCATTCAATGTCACAATCCGTATTTGCCTACTACATCTGTCGTCCTATCTACAACACCGATAAAGACAAATTGGAGCACAAAGACCAATCAGGTAAGGTGTTTAAGTCAAACATGAAGTTAAAATGATTATTGACTGATTAATCAATCATGACCTACCTGTGAAGGTAAACAAAGTCAGGAAATAGAGGAATAAGACTATACTGCTGCCCTTGGTGTTCATTGTTCTTCTGAAACATGTCACTGCCAAATGGAGGAAATCATTTCGGTTTCCTGTGTTCAGTTGGAGGTGTGTGAGTTCAAAGAACAGCACAAGTTGCATTCTTTTCCCAAAAGCAGATGTGCACAATGTTGACACCAAAATGCACAGCGGAAGGTCTCCAACAAACTTACTTTCTATACTTCTACATCTGAACGCAAAATGGCACTGGCTTGTCACTTTTCTTGAAAGAATGAGTAATGTTAGCTGAGATTAAAATATCAATTGTGAAAGGTTTGAAATAATTAATCAGTTCCTACTCCTCATAACACAATGGCATGTAGGTGCTAAAAAATTGATAAATCAACAAGAAAGACAACTTTTTTCAACAATGAAATAGATGTCTAATGGGGTTTCATGACCGAAAACATCATCAGATTTTCACACAAGTCCTAAAAGTAGATAAAGAGAACCCATTTAAACAAATGAGACAAAAATATTATACTTGCTCATTTATTTATTGAGGAAAATGATCCAATATTACATATCTGTGAGTGGCAAAAGTATGTGAACCTCTAGGATTAGCAGTTAATTTGAAGGTGAAATTAGAGTCAGGTGTTTTCAATCAATGGGATGACAATCAGGTGTGAGTGGGCACCCTGTTTTATTTAAAGAACAGGGATCTATCAAAGTCTGATCTTCACAACACATATTTGTGGAAGTGTATCATGGCACAAACAAAGGAGATTTCTGAGGACCTCAGAAAAAGCATTGTTGATGCTCATCAGGCTGGAAAAGGTTACAAAACCATCTCTAAAGAGTTTGGACTCCACCAATCCACAGTCAGACAGATTGTGTACAAATGGAGGAAATTCAAGACCATTGTTACCCTCCCCAGGAGTGGTCGACCAACAAAGATCACTCCAAGAGCAAGGCGTGTAAATTACAGTGGACATTATGCATTGTTGTTTAAGCATGTATTTGCTTTGTTTGCGCGTGTGTGTATATATATATATATATATATGATATTACGTAGGACGTTCACTCATGAAATATTTTTGAACATAAGAAGATAAATTTCATATCTTTGCACCACCATGTAATGTTCTTAATATGGACACACACACACACACACACACACACACACACACACTCTCTCTCACACACACACACAAAAAAAACAAGTGAATCAAAAGAATTTTAATTTTGAACTGGTTCACCGTTTTTACAATGTGCATCTACTCAGCAGGAAAACACTGGGAGTGACGTCATCGGAGTGAAATATCGGGAAGTATTATTCATACAGGACACTTTTTCCATGGAATAAAAACATATTCCATGAATGAAACCCTTCTAGCAGGTTTCATTCATTTGGTTTGACAGCATACAATATTGTTAACATATCACTTATCCTATGTGTATTACGTCACTCTACCCAATGGAGAATGAGCATTGAATATGGTTTACGATATTGCATGGTTGTCAAGACAACATGACGTCACACATCGGAGACGTAAAACTTCCGCACTAGCAAGCAACTGTGACAGTTTGTAAACATGGCCGTCAGGTTTGCTTTGTTAAATACAGAAGATTTTGAGAGAATTTTGAAAGAGAAAGATGCGTTGAACACTCGAAAGGAATGTATAACAACAATAATAATAATAATAATGGCTTTTTTCATGGTCTATCAGATATATTCCATTCAGCTACTCGTCTTTGACTCGTTCAGTATCATGCTAGCTGAATGGAATATATCTGATATACCACTCAACACCATCCAACATTATTTAAATATGTCACTCAGATCCGTGATGTATTTTCGATGAAAAATGAAAGGTTTTCAACACAAGATAAACTTATCTTCAAGCCAACGTGTGATTTTCTTTTTATGATATCGACACATTCACAAATAAAAAGTACCCAAATTTATCAAAACAATTCCTCGAAGTGATATATAGAGATATTTATGTCATGGTTTTGATGCTCCATGTCCCGGATGGAACTCGTATGAAAAATACAAGTGGTGTATTTCCCAGTGAAACACTAGTGTCCATATAGTAAATTGCCATCATGGTTTGTTCAAAACAAATAAAAAGGAAAAGTTGAAAATGAACACTGACTGTTTAAAGATGAATGCACAGAGAAGTATGCATTTATTGTCCATCGTGTCTCATCTTTAGAGTGTGTCGCTAGTCAACTAGTCAAGAGCGCTAATAATAAAGCACCAATACAAACAAAAACAATACCACTTCGGATTAACCTCCCCAAATTCAGTTCTGAGGACAAACAAAATAAACCAAACCAAAGTTTCACATGAATGATCACCCAGAGTGCTAGTCTGTTCTCTTACAACCCAAGAATATGGAAATGAAATCTTGTTTAGGTTAGCATAGATTTAGCAAAACAACGAGCCAGTCACAGATGATTCCTGCTCATTTGTAACTGGTAACTGTTGTCATTCTGCTGTGTTAGTTGCTTATCAGGTTCTGCGCCCTATTTCACATCCCGTGATGTCAAGTTCCTCCCCTGCTTGGGAGATATCACTACATCAACAGAATTTTGCAAAAGTAATCACGATTCTGAATCAGATTAAAAAAGGAAACCTGTCTGTCTTTTCATGATCATATTTTCTATCCTGTTGTAAACAATATTAGTGTGTTTGTACTGAGCATAATATTGGATATGTATTGGTTTACTCAAGATACTCTCAGATATCCAGTGAATGAAACCATCCACTGTCTTAGTGCTTTAGTGCTAGTCAGTATTGGAGTTGAGCCAGTAAACCTCGAGTTCGAGTCCAGTCTTGAGTCCCCAGTGTTCAAGTCCAAGTCAAGCCTAAGTCATTAAAGAAAATTTCGAGTCAAGTTTGAGTTGAGTCCACTATTGACCCAAGTCGAGTCCAAGAACAAGACTCCACCTGCACCATTTGATGGTGGCTGTTGCTGCCTTTATGTGAAAGCATCTCTGTTACTGTGTTGGACTAACGTTACTGCTCGACTGCCCCATTTTAATTAATAGGCTACAGATAACAAGCGTGCAAACGGCGCACTTTTCGGCGCATTCTGCTTTTTCCCTGGCATTTTGGGCGACTTGTGTAATTCGTGCAGATCCAAAGAGTTTTTTTTTTTTTTGGGGGGGGGTTGTTCTCCGGTAATCCACTCTGGTAGTAATGATAGACCCGAGTACTGTGTAGACCATACAATGTTTGGTTCCCCCTGGTGGATATATGGAACCACTGACAGCAGAGATAGTAAGATTGACAGTGTAGCTGCTGGCTGCTATTATAATATTCAACAGCATTCCGTTACAAACTGCTAGCTGCTACACTGTCAGTGGATGGAACCAATGGCTGGGCAATCTGGTTGCTAAGGAACGTGACTCCCGGGCTTTTCCTCAGATAGGTGTGTTCATTTATCAACTTGCTGAATTTCATCTACTAGTGTGTATTTCTTTGGAGCCTCGGTGACTGGGCGTAAACGATCAGCGTTGAAGTGGAAGTCATTTACTCGTCTACAATCAAAGCGTAAGTGTTAAAATAATTGTATATATATATATATATATATATATATATATATATATATATATATATATATATATATATATATATATAAACTTTGTCTCTCGTAACCTAGCCTCCTTCATCTAACCATATTAGCCATGACCTATCCTTGGGGTAAAAAACGCCTGAAAAATGTAATGTTATTTGAGGAGTTGCATGATGACTGTATATGTTCTCAACATAGTGTCTACATGGGTTAATGACCATTGTTTTTTGTTCCTAGATAATATTTAAGTGCTGTAATACCGTTCTATACGTGCAAGAATTGGTCTTATTAAAGCTTGTGGCTGTCTGGCTTAGTTAAAATGCTAACCGTTAGCACCCGACTAGCTGCTATTTTAGAACATCGAGTGATCAAATGCAGCGGTCTCAAAAGTAGCCAGTCACCGGCGGCCAGTGGCGGTTCTAGACCAAAATTACTAGGGGGGCCAAGGTGGGGCCAGTGTTTTTTCAGGGGGGCACATATGGACAAAACATGGCAATATTTAAGTGTTCAAAATGTGTTTAGTTTATTTAAAACCAAAACAAAATACATTGAGCATAAATACAATGAGATAAACATTCTGTCTCAATAGCCTAAACATAAAATAAATTGTGCTCAATAAATCTTAAAACCATGTTTCTCTTTTTTGTAAAATAAGATTTCTATTTTTGCATACAATGAACCTTTTCTTCAGATGTGGCTGCACTGGAGTGTCGTCCAAGCACTTGCTGATATCTGGAGAAAGATGAATACAGTAAATATGAGAGTGCGACTGAGAACAACATTTATTTATCATTATTCATTTATTTATCATTATTCATTTATTAATTTATTATTATATATATTATTTTTATTTTATATTTATTAATTATTATTCAGACTTCACACTTTCAGGGTAGGCTATTTGAATTGTAGGCCGACACTGCTCACACACACACATTTATTCAACATCACAAACCTGATGGTGCTGTACTTGATATGCATGGTGAATCTGGTTGTCCCAATGACTTGTTGGGTTGTCCCTCATTCTGTCCCTCAATCTGATCCTGAATGTCTTCATCCTCACTCTCAGATTGCCTTTCAGATGCCTCACTATCCACCTCTCCAACCACCACCTCTGGCTCTCTCTCCACCTCTGGCTCTCTCTCCTCTTTCATAATCTTCATCTTCCTTACTCTCTCTATGTTGCTTTTTGCCAACAGGGGCAAAAAAGGACATAATGTCCTTCTTGCTCCTTTTCATGATGATAGCCTACAGTAGGCCTATACTAAAAAGTAAACAGAGAGGAATGTAGCCTCTACATATCACAAAGCCATTCAAGTTTTACAAGAAGGTTAAACACTGTCAGTTATTTTACCCATTTCCCAAAAATATTAAGTTAGGCTACTTATTGCTGTGCAACACACTTTTAAGAAAGCGCAATAAAACGGATTTATTATTGTAGTGAACAACAACAGTAAAACACGGATATGTGCAAACACTGACATTACGAAATTGAATAATTTTCCTTACCTTCGCCTCTTTGCAGTAGCCTAGTTCTTGCAGGGCTGCAGCTGTTATCTCTCACGTCCGAAGTTTACAATTCGCGCTGCTGCTGGTCTTTCTGCTGCAGGTAACAGTGTGCGTGCAGCGCTTTAAGGAGTCCGTGTAGAACACTCCGTCATGTCAGTTCCGATCTTCGAGCCAGCGCACGTCAAAATTAATAAAGCTTATTATCTGTTCAGCACAGGGGCCACAACAGGGGCCAGGAGCAATTTTACAAGGGCACTGGCCCCCATTTAAAACCGCCTATGCCGGCGGCAAATCGCCGTCTGTGGCTTGTTATGCTGCCGGCTATTGTCAGTCGAGTCACAAAATTTAATATTAAATATTTCTGACGGCAAAAAAAGTTGTGAACGTAAATTACATCCACTATGTCATGTATGTCTGTTGCCGCGTCAACTTTGTTTACATCCTCGACATGAGTGCAGCCATTAGCTGTGTTGCCAGATTGGGCGGTTTCAAGTGCATTTTGGCGGGTTTTGAACATATTTTGGGCTGTAAAACGTCAGCAGTTTCTGGCAACATATTTTTTTACTTAATACAAGAAATTAATGGATGCCAACGTTTTTGCCAAAATGGTATTTTATTTTCCATTGTTTAGGCAGCTTCAGCATCATACTGTGAGATTCTGTTCAAATTGTTTTTTTCTTCTATGAAGCGCGAGCCATTTATTTTATTAGTTTATAATTATTGTTTAATTTAGTCTTCAGGAGAGACTGCCTGCACACAGTACTAGTATTAATAGTTTTTTTTTTCTTACATGAAAGCTGAGGCATTTATATTATATTTTAAGGTAACTTCATGTTGTGCTGTGAGGTTCTCTGCACTTTAACTTTTGAACCAACAGGTGCATTTGGATAAGTAAAGCCTATTTTTCTGCATTTTTGTAGTCTTGGTAATCTTTTATATTGGTAAAGTTGTTTATAGGACCATTTCTCAGTGTCTTTGTTTTTTGTAATCAATAGTTTTTCAGTAATAACTTAATATTTAACATATCAATCAATTTTAACACCCCCCCCCCCCCCCCCCATGGGCTGCCCCCATAGTCTCCAAAATTTCTGTGGGAAACACTGTCGTGCGTAACAACGCTAATCAAGCTTAAGCTAGACGACCCGCCTCAAATACCTGTCCCAGGTAAATGTTATCCCAATTTTAGATGACCTGTTCCAAACCATCCCGCCCCATGAAAAATTCGTACTTGCATCTCTCTCTCTCTATATATATATATATATATATATATATGATCGAACCCAGACCTCCTTGCTGTGAGGCGACAGCACTAACCACTACACCACCGTGCCACCCACTCTAAAATTTATCTCCCATAAATATTTTTTGTGATGCAAACTTTATTTATTTATTTATTTATTTATTTGGAGTGCATGGCCTTTTTTTAGATGTGTTTTCATAAAAATACATACAAACATGATCAGTACGCCATGCACAAACTATGCTGCCCCTTAAATTTTATATTTCACTTACATAGTTGATATATTTGTTTCCCATTTACTCTGATTAAATATTTATTTATTTTCTCTGAGAAAGACATTTCCAACCAGTGTCTCGCACTAGGCCATGTACACATGGTAATCCATCATAAACAAACTTGTCTGGTATTAAAAGATCATCAACGCCCCCTTATGGTCAGGTTTTTTTTCCACAATGACTTTCACAAATCATTACCATGTAAACCCCTTCACACAATAAAATTAAAAGCAATAAAAATAATCCATGTTCATATTCATCACTGGTAGACATGAGTGGGATTTCAGTGTCAGAGTCTCAATTTTCATGATCAGGAGCCAAAGCAGCAGTTTTGGAAAATAATACAAAACAATGATGATTAAAAGTAGTGGCACGGTGGTGTAGTGGTTAGCACAGTTGCTGCACAGCAAGAAGGTTCTGGGTTCACGGCCGGCGAGGGCCTTTCTGTATGGAGTTTGCATTTTCTCCCCGTGTCCGCGTGGGTTTCCTCCGGGTGCTCCGGTTTCCCCCACAGTCCAAAGACATGCAGGTTAGGTTAACTGGTGACTCTAAATTGACCGTAGGTGTGAATGTGAGCGTGAATGGTTGTCTGTGTCTATGTGTCAGCCCTGTGATGACCTGGCGACTTGTCCAGGGTGTACCCCGCCTTTCACCCGTAGTCAGCTGGGATAGGCTCCAGCTTGCCTGCGACCCTGTAGAAGGATAAAGCGGCTAGAGATAATGAGATGAGATGAGATGAGGTTAATATGGAACGGCCTTGAGCGAGGCACCTAACTCCCAACTGCTCCCCGGGCACTGTTAGCATGGCTGCCCACTGCTCTGGGTGTGTGTGTGCTCATTGTTCACATGTGTGTACATGTGTGTGTTCACTGCTTCAGATGGGTTAAATGCAGAGAGGAAATTTCACAAGTGTGTGTGATGAATAAAGTTGTGCTTTTCTTCTTTCAGTCAAACTAAGTAAATATTTCTGATCAGACACAGAGAGAGAGAGATGCAAACCCTAAAGTATATTAATTGTCATCACAAAAGAACAATACAAAAGTGTGTGTGTATGTGAGAGAGAGAGAGAGAGAGAGAGAGAGAGAGTTATTTATAGAACACATTTCATATGACAATTATATACAATTATTTGTTCAACAGTTCGGGGTCCTTTGTGATATATTGTACTTCATTATGTGCCACATATTTTCAATGGGAGACAGGCAGGCCAGTTTAGCACCCGGACTCTTTTACTACAGAGCCATGCAGTTTTAATATGTGCAGAAAGTGGTTTGGCGTTGTCTTGCTGAAAGAAGGAAGGCCTTCCCTGAAAAAGATTTTGTCTGGATGGCAGCATATTGCTCTGAAACATGTATATATCATTCTACCCACAAGCTACCCATGTCATGCGCACTAATGCCCCCTCATACCATCACAGATGCTGGCTTTTGAACTGTGCACTGATAAGCCAGATGGTCCCTCTCCCCTTTAGCCTGGAGGACGTGGGGTCCATGATTTCTTAAAAGAATTTCTACTTTTGATTCGTCAGACCTTGGGACAATTTTCCACTTCGCCTCAGTCCATCATAAAAGAGCTCGGGCCCAGAGAAGGTGGCGTTGTTTCTTGTTTATATCTGGTTTTGATTTGCATATGTGGATGCAGTAATGAACTGTTTTCACAGATGATGGTTTTCTGAAGTGTTCCTGAGCCCATACAGTGAGTTCCACTACAGATATGTGTCTGTTTTTAATGCAGTGTCTCCTGAGGGCCTGAAGATCACAGGCATCCAATGTCAGTTTTCAGCCTTGTCTCTTGCGTACAGAGATTTCTCCAGATTCTCTGAATCTTTTAATGATGTATTTTTATGTACTGTAGATAGCACCCCCAATTCCATAGCACCAGCAACCGAAAATCTCTGGTGCCACCACTGCCCCGTCCCAACATTTTTGAAACATGTTTCTAGCATCAAATTCACAATGAGCATATTTTTTTTTTAATTATTTATTTATTTATTTATTTATTGAAATGGTGTTGTATACATTAAATACATGACAAAACATTAAAAATAAGCTAAGAACATACCAAAAAAGCATATAAAACATAAAATAAGACAAAAACAGATAATAATAATATGTAATAATTAAATAATATAAAAACTTAAGATAATATAATAATGTATTAATCTTACAAGTACAGTTTATTGAAAAAAAAGACTTAAGTAGGCTCCATGTGTTTCTTTTTACCTCTGCTCTCCTCCCACCATGAGAAAATTTCATTCTCATTCTGACGTCCACTTCAGTAGTGATCTCTGATCAGATTTTTAACATATCCCCCCCAAAAAAATACAAAAATTAACTAGCTGTTCCTGCAATAGGCTCCAAATCCACCACCATCCACCAGGATTTCGGAGACGTGCATGAAGTTAAATTATTCCATTAGAAATACAACTTCTCTTCAACTTCAGTGCCCTCCTGTGGTCAGTTTTCCACAGACACTCACACAATTGAAATCCAAATCAAACTAGAACGACACTATGTAAAGCACATATCTCCCTAAGCCACATATTTGGATTTGCATCAAAATCTAATCAATTGTTCCTTAGCCAATGGTTCACCTTTCCTCAAAATTTAATCAAAATCCATTCACTACTTTTTGAGTTATGTTGGGAAAAAGTCAAATAAACAGAGGCGGAAACATAACCTCCTCCAACAAGTTATGAGTATCCTTTCAACCCCTTAAAATACCACTTCAGACCAATAAAATGTTTGTCATTAGTAGATATGAGTGTGACTTGTGTCAGAGTCTCAGATTTCATTGTCAAATTTTCATTTTTGAAAGGAGTGCAAAACATGCTGACTTTAGAAAAAGTACTGCTATTGGGGAAGCCATGGCCTAATGGTTAGAGATGCAGCCTTGGGACCAAAAGGTTGTTGGTTTGATTCCCTGGACCAGCAGGAATGGCTTAGCTAGCAAGCCATGCAGCTGTGTCTTTATGGCTTGCTAGCCATTTTTCATTTCTCAAAAAACACGGCCTATAAATTTTATACTAACCAAAACTTTGTGAAATGTTATTGTTTTGTGAAGTAATTTTGTGCATTTCTGTGGACATTTTTGTCAACAGTCAGCGGTTTCCCGGGGCGTGCCCAGCACGCATGCTTTCCATATATGGAAGTTACATAGAGAAAATCTAATTTACCGCCGGGCGGCACAGTGGTGTAGTGGTTAGCGCTGTCGCCTCACAGCAAGAAGGTCCGGGTTCGAGCCCCGTGGCTGGCGAGGGCCTTTCTGTGCGGAGTTTGCATGTTCTCCCCGTGTCCGCGTGGGTTTCCTCCGGGTGCTCCGGTTTCCCCCACAGTCCAAAGACATGCAGGTTAGGTTAACTGGTGACTCTAAATTGACCGTAAGTGTGAATGTGAATGGTTGTCTATGTGTCAGCCCTGTGATGACCTGGTGACTTGTCCAGGGTGTACCCTGTCTTTCACCCGTAGTCTGCTGGGATAGGCTCCAGCTCTCCTGCAACCCTGTAGAACAGGATAAAGCGGCTTGAGATAATGAGATGAGATAATTTACCACCAAAAATGTAGCATTCTTATTGATCAGACTTCAAAACGAGGCTTGAATGGAAGCAAAATACTACGAGTTTTGAGAGCTTCGCCAGCGAAGCTTAGCAGGTTTAGAACAAGTAGGTCATGTATTTAGATAAATATCTTTGTGAGTTTTTTTTATCATACAAGCCTGATAAACAGATAAACATATTGACAGAAACTTTACACTAGTTGTGTATCTTTCTACCAGGGGCGATTTCTCAGAGACAACAAGGGAAGCCGAGCTTCCCCTAAAATTCTCTCCCCAAACTGCGGCATCTACGACGTTGATTTCTCATTAAAACAATAACTTGCATAACATAATATATGCCCAAGATTGTATTTATGTTCATAACTATCCTGTAACTTATTTGAGTGATGTCTGACGAACTTGCAGTTCGCTACAAGAATCACCTTTACTGCCAGGCTGTAACCTTTCTTATTTCAATGGGCTCTATGGACTGGCAGCAGTGTTGCTAGATTGGGCAGTTTTAAGTGCATTTTGGCGGGTTTTGAACATATTTTGGGATGGAAAACGTCAGCAGTATCTGGCAACACTGACTGGCAGCCGGGTATCCGTTGCAGTCTACGAGACGGCTCTGAACAGCCAATTTCGGCTAGTTGTTATTGGTTAAAATCAACAAAATCGTCACTTCCAGGGAAGCCGGGCTTCTCTGGGACTAAACGAGACAGTGGGAGGGACAAGAAGCCGGGCTGATAAAGGATTATTGGAGGTAGTGTTTGAAAGACATGAGGAGGGCGGTACTTCGGTGAGGAACACGGAAGCATGATCAGTCAGTCCCTAGCGGATGTCAAGAAAGTGCAGTCGTGTGCCAAAGTGCTGTCTGAATTTCTTTTCATATAAACGTTTCTTCTCATTGATGTCTCTGTACATTACTCTGTAAATAAATGTAAATATTACTCGTTGTGCTCTGTCAACTTTCATCCATTCTATCAGTTTGATCATTCACGAATTCACTCGTTTATTTCATTTGTAGTTCAATCTGGTTGTAGGCTAGCTTGAGCCTTATTGGGATCTGCAGTGCTAGCTGCTAACAAAAATTGGTGAAGTCTCTGGAAAACACAACCAGCTGGTATGACAGTGTCACAGACCATTTTCTGGAAAAGGAGCGGAGGGCAGAATTTGTGTATAAATAGTGTTCATGTTCATGAATCTGAAGTGTGTATATTGTTCAGTAATGTTAAGAGAATGGTGGGCTCTGTGTTATAGGTTATACCTGGGTATAATAGTCAAGGTTCTGTGTGTTGCATAGCCTACCTGGTTATGAATTTCCAGACTGTGTTGCAGAAGATGTTCAAGGATGTGTTGCACAGCTGGGTGTTGTGTTAAAGACTCTGTGTTGCATATCAGGGTATGATGTTCAAGGCTCTTCGTTGAATAGCCAGTGATTTTTGGATGTTTGATATTTTTGATTAAGGATATGAGGCACTAGCCTGGCAAGCCAGACTATAACATGAAATGTACAAGCAAAAATACTTTCTGCCACGAAGTAGGGTTGTCTAGTTCACTGTGCTAATGGGGCACACCTTTCTATGCTTTGATATCCAGCCTACAGGTTTTACGATGAATGCGTAAAATGGGCTTCCCCTGTTTTAAAAACCAGCAGCCGCCACTGCTTTCTACTGTCTGAAAAAAAAAGAAATGGGGGGGGGGTTAATGATTGTGCTTCTTGATCATGGCTATGCAGAAAGCAGTTCAATGTAATAAATTTTGAGCATAAGTGCACGAACATGAACCAGTCTCTTTGTGATGAATAGTGGGATTTGTTGGAACACGTTCCAACTAGCCCCATGCTGTTATCACCAACACATGCAGTTTACACAATGCACATTAGCACAAGGGCATAGGTTTGGTGTTAACATTGGTGGGGACATAAACCCAATGCCAACCCCCAGTGGCACCAACTTCAGGTCAACATTAGAGGGTCGCAATATTTTGCTTCATTGTGTTCCACCAAAAGAGTCTCCATCATCTCTCCAAAGGCCAGACTTTTAAAATCTGAAGTTCAGAACTATAGAAATTCATGAATAATAATAATATGCAATTCATGTGATTAATTGCAAATCTTGCATGTGATGATTAACTCAGTCTACCAGTTTTCAAATGTGTTTTACAAGCGAATAACGCACTGACTGTCGGGAGGGTGTATGTTCCTTTCCCTCATAAATGGAAGTAAAACGCATCCGGAGCCTTAAACACTGCGTTCCATGAGGCTGGCAGGGGGAGTCGGCTCTCCTGTGGGATCTTTAACTAGTTTTAGAATGCTAGTTAAAGCTGATATGTGATTGATCTAAAGGTAAAACAGCACGAGGGCTCGAGAACTTTGACATGTTGAAAGGTTACAATTTTACTTGGCAACAGAATGTATCTGAATTCTGATTGGTTGTTGTTATCTTATTGCCCTTTTGTTGTCTTCTTGAGCCCAGAGCGGAGAGGGGCGGGAGGGACAGGGTTCTGCTGAAGCGCAGATGGTGTTCTGGTCGAGGAAACTTGTGTAAAATGTATTTCTTCAATTCAGAACATGCTTAATGACTTCTGTAAGGTTAAATGAAACAAATGACAGACAAGGAGACTGGATAATAAAGATGTATGAACTTTACTTTAGTTATAGTGCATTATACTTTCCTTTCCATTATACCTATACTTTTATACTACATTATACATTCAAGTCTAAAACTACTGCTATAGTCACAATATTCACACTTTCAACTCAAGCCCATCCAGTCCAGCCCTTGCTCTTACATAAAAGAGCCAAACTCATATGATTTAATAATGTCTTTGTGGCCTTAATGAACACCAGTTGTTGTCAGTATCAAGTCAGATTGTTATTTACACGCCACACAAACTTAGAAAACAGTCATATTCATATGTTGTCGTTTTTACACACTGAATATGAACTGTTGTTAACTGATTCATTTTACAAGCTAATCTAATGTTACATTCCTCAAGGACCATTTGCTAGCTTGCTAGCTAGCAGCTGGTCACTGCACTGCAACCACACTTGCTAATTGACATGGTAGCCAAACTTGCTTGCTGTTTTCGCAACAATGCCCCCAGAGCAAATTTTGCATTGTGTTTCGTCCAGTGGAAACCCACAGTAACCATTTGTGTACCGTGCACAGAGAGTGATTTTTTTCCTTCAATCAGAAATATTGGTAGGGACCCGTCCATACCGTCCATACCCAATTCTACGCCTATGACTCACACAGACATTGTTCTTGAGTAGAAACTGCAAAGCCTGGAAATAACTAAAAGGCACAAAAAGTTTTATGGAACAAGGATAAGAAAATAAATCATTTTGGTGAGTTTGCAGTATGTATTGTTTTCTTTCTGAAAATGGTGGAACGAATAACCTAAAGCCTCACTCACAACCCGCCGTAAGTGTTTTGGATACACACAGGTCGCAGGGTTTGGTAGCTCGCAGCCATACCGCAGGGTCACAGTGAACCCGGGGGGAAAGTTTGAGGGAGGAGTACGGGCAAAGTATTTGTCAAGTACAGGTTGCACACCAGACTTCCTCGAGGCGTGGGAAAAATTGCGCCGGTAGCCCATGGAAAGCGTATATCTGACGCACGTGATCAGAGTGTGTTCAGTGAGTGTGGAGTGTGTGAGACTTGCATTTTACCAGTTTTCTGCGCTACGAGTTCAGGCCGCACTTGTGAAGCATGTGTGACGCATGTGATTAGCATGTTACAATCACTCATAACTTGTGTGTGACGCAAGCCAGGAGTGGGAATAAAACCAGCGCATCCGCAGCATTCTGCATCTGTCTTTCGACTGAAGAACATTGGATATTTTGTGGGAAAAATTTAAAAATTTTCAGTTTAAAGTTTAGAAAAGGGGACCTAAGAAGAAGTGAGCAAAAGTGAAGTGACCCAGCCTGAAACGGCAGAGGAGAGGAGGAGGAAGAGTTTGATGATGATGGTAGCGGCACCGGCGAGCCCTGCACGGACAGGGAGAAGTTTGCCTTCAAGCTGGCAGAAGGCACAGCACCCTGCCAGCTATCCCAGATTACGGACCGGGCCAGTGCGGCCGGCGCCCAGAGGCCCAAGGGGTCCGGGGGCCTGGGGGGGCCCATAGCGATGCCGATGCCAATTGTGACATCAGAGGGCCTCTATTCTCTAGGATCTTATGACTACTTACACTGTTATAGGGCATATCTGAAGAAAACAGAGGGAAGGGGTGGGTTGGTGGGCGGTGGGGGACGGCAATCAGAGGGCCCCTGGCCCTGCTGTAGTGCCTCTAGTGAAAACTCGTGAGGCCATAACGTCTGCCAACTAGGGGTTCAAGAAAGTAGGGGGAATGCTTTCAGAGGATCCTATGATTATGAAAGCCCCTGCTAAGGGTCGTGACTTCTGGCTTTCTCGGGGCCCTAAAGAGAGCCCTAACGGGAAAGCATACTGTTAAGAGTAACACCAAATTCTGGGCCCTATGGACCTAGCTCAAATGGACCCTCCCTACAAAAAAAAACTGACTCTCTATGGGGCTCCCCGATACGTAGGGCTCTGGTGACTGAGTCCCACTTTCCCCCCTACTTTGACGCCCCTGAAGAGAGCCCTCTGATTACAAACATCCTTACAAAGGGCCTCTGATTTACCAACGGTTTTGGTGTTGGGGTTCGTTTTTGTTCCTTACTTCATGTCATGTCATAGGCAGATAACAACATGCCTTGTGTGCCTCACGCCGGGGACACATACACGCGAATTTGGCAAAGCGAAGTGAAATTCGCCATTCATTCCTATGAGGGAAGCAAAGTGGGGCGAAGGCAAGCGAACAGGGCGAAGCGAAGTGAAAATATTTGGCCAAGTTTAATATTATGCAAATGAGGAGCGAATTTCGCCTGCGGCGGCCAGTCAAATCAACAACATAAATGTTTTAATCCAGGGCTTTTCAAAGTGTGGGGCGCGCCTCCCCTAGGGGGCGCCAGAGTTCTTCAAGGGGGGCGCAATGTGAGGAAAAATAAACCAGAATAAGTTACTATTGTGGACATTTAGCGAACTTCAGCTAGCCTTTGCCAGAGACAAAATGGATTGATTTTTAGTACCTAAAGCTACAGTGAGTGAGGAGACAGAGTCTGGGCCAAGCAAAAAAAGAAGGAAGTATGACCACGATTATTTAAAGTTTGGATTTTCATGGACTGGATCTGAAGATGCTCCACTGCCACAGTGTGTTGTCTGCCAAGAGGTGCTAGCTAACGATGCTATGAGATGTTTAAAATGTGTAAAACAAGATGTTGTTTTTTTTTAAAGCACAGATGTTTAAAATGTGTAAAAAAAAAAAAAGATGTTTTAAAAAGCACAGATGTTTAAAATGGGTAAAAAAAAGATGTTTTAAAAAGCACAGATGTTTAAAATGTGTAAAAAAAGTTTTAAAAAGCACAGATGTTTAAAATGTGTAAAAAAAAGATGTTTTTAAAAAAGCACAGATGCTTAAAATGTGTAAAAAAAGTTTTAAAAAAGCACAGATGTTTAAAATGTGTAAAAAAAAGATGTTTTCAAAAAGCACAGATGTTTAAAATGTGTAAAAAAAAAGTTTTAAAAAGCACAGATGTTTAAAATGTGTAAAAAAGGATGTTTTAATAAAGCTCATATGTTTTAAATGTGTAAAAAAAAGATGTTTTCAAAAAGCACATGTTTAAAATGTGTAAAAGAAAAAAATAAAAATGTGTACAACAACCATTTTTTAAAATACGAATGGAACATTAAGTATAGCAACAACAAAAATTGTAAGGGGGGGCGCTGTTGTTTATTTGAGTCATTCTATAATTAGGGGTACATTTCATGTAAAGCAAAATCTCAAAATATCAGTATTCTTTTTCAATAAATAACCTATATGTTTCCATGGTATATACCCTCAAGTTCCTAAACAAATTAATTGCCAAGCTTAATCTTAAATTACTTTTAAAATATTTTAATTAAAATGAACATTTGACTGTTTATTTTGTCAACCGTGTTATGGACAAATTTTATGTCATCTTAAACATATATAAAAATACTACACATTTGAAAACACATTTGTTTGAAAGTGCTTAAGTCCATTAACAAGATGTTTTTAATTAATCTGTACAACTGTTATGGAAAATATGAATTTTGAGCTTCATAAATAGAATTTTATGGTTCACTGTGATGCAGAATGACACTTTTTTCAACATAAATCCTTGTTACATCGAATTTAGAGTTTTTCTCCCTCCTTATACAAGACTTCCCTATCCAGAGATAATCCCCAATCTTTTATTTTACAGTTCATCAAACACATAAGAGATTTATAGCACAAAAAACACTTGCAACACAGTTGACAGGCAATGTAACACAATTGACAGGAGTAACACAGTTGACAGGGCAGAAGAACAAGAGGACACTTTTTAGGATAAAAAGAGCTTTTTATTGTTTTAAATTTAACTACAAATAAGCTGATGAATTCAGGTGAACTGTTAAAACAACATTTAGACACAATTTCAGAGAAACGTAGCTTATTTAACAAATTGAACATATTAAATCATTCTGTTTGTTTGTATGTCAATATGAAGATTAAGTGACAAAAACATACTCCTCCTCAACTGTGTCATAGCTGATGGGTAACACAGTTGACGGTAACACAGTTGACATTTCGGCCATTTTTAGAGTGTTGTGCTAACTGCAGACCTCAGAGCTTTCACTACAAGACCTTAATCAATTCATATTTTTATTATCTTTAGCTGTATACTTTGTAAATAAAATTTCTAAATCAGGTTTATATGAATATGTTGACAACACAGTTGACAGACAATTAACCCTCTCTAGGACTATACAACAGTATTGATGAAAATATTGAAGAGGTGAACTCAAAATTTACCACACGGTCTTCAAATTTCCCACCAAAGAGACCGACATCACATGATGTTGGTCACATGACTTAGGACCAAACCATTTGCCGATTTATGGGGGGGGGGGGGTTCAGTGGGTAACACAGTTGACATAAGTTTCTCGGGCGAACACAAAATTCTTCATTTAATTTATAATATAAAGCATTTTAGGCTTTTAAACACTTTTGTCATATTATAATAATTGCCATGAATAAATATTTGCAAAAATTTTAAACAAAAACCTTTTTTTAAAATGTAAATATGAAGACCAAACCTGACATTTGGAAAATCGGACAGCATAAAAACACCAAATTCCAGTATTATATATGCATTTTTGCAGAGTAAAATGATGTAATTTGTTGACTTTTTGTATTATATAAAAGAGAAATGTGTGCTAATGTACAAAAGATCATTGGCTGAAGTTAATAGTTAGTGAAATTGACAAATACAGCACATGGACTTGAGATGTAGCCCTAATTATAGAATGACTCATTTGCTCTCTGAGGGGGGGCTGACTCTCCCACACTTTGAAAACCCCTGTTTTAATCGATTTGATTCGCCGCTATGACCTCAAAGCCGTTGTAAGGACTAATGTATTTTCAGTGAGAAATTTCGGAAGTCTAAGTGAAAATCTAATATCGATTTTCCAATGGACTGACCAGAAGGGGTGGAGACTTGGGCTCTCTCTATATATATAGGCTCCCTGCTTCAGTACGCCTCACAACATTCTGACCGTTCAGCTTGACAACTTGCTCTGTGTTCAGCCTGTTCAACCAGACTTGTTCAGCAGTTTAGCATCCAACAGCCTTTTTAAAGGCTTATATCCATTTATATATAATATAATATAATATAATATAATATAATATAATATAATATAATATAATATAATATAATATAATATATAACACATCACTGCACATTCAAAGGTTCAAAGCCTTTGTAAAAGGCTAGTGCATTTCCAACAGCCTTTGTGAAGGCTCATTGTCTTTAATTATATTATATTACAACCCCAATTCCAAAAAAGTTGGGACAAAGTACAAATTGTAAATAAAAACGGAATGCAATAATTTACAAATCTCAAAAACTGATATTGTATTCACAATAGAACATAGACAACATATCAAATGTCAAAAGTGAGACATTTTGAAATTTCATGCCAAATATTGGCTCATTTGAAATTTCATGACAGCAACACATCTCAAAAAAGTTGGGACAGGGGCAATAAGAGGCTGGAAAAGTTAAAGGTACAAAAAAGGAACAGCTGGAGGACCAAATTGCAACTCATTAGGTCAATTGGCAATAGATCATTAACATGACTGGGTATAAAAATAGCATCATGGAGTGGCAGCGGCTCTCAGAAGTAAAGATGGGAAGAGGATCACCAATCCCCCTAATTCTGCGCTGACAAATATCAATATCAGAAATATCAGAAAGGAGTTCGACAGTGTAAAATTGCAAAGAGTTTGAACATATCATCATCTACAGTGCATAATATCATCAAAAGATTCAGAGAATCTGGAAGAATCTCTGTGCGTAAGGGTCAAGGCCGGAAAACCATACTGGGTGCCCGTGATCTTCGGGCCCTTAGACGGCACTGCATCACATACAGGCATGCTTCTGTATTGGAAATCACAAAATGGGCTCAGGAATATTTCCAGAGAACATTATCTGTGAACACAATTCACCGTGCCATCCGCCGTTGCCAGCTAAAACTCTATAGTTCAAAGAAGAAGCCGTATCTAAACATGATCCAGAAGCGCAGACATCTTCTCTGGGCCAAGGATCATTTAAAATGGACTGTGGCAAAGTGGAAAACTGTTCTGTGGTCAGACGACTCAAAATTTGAAGTTCTTTATGGAAATCAGGGACACCGTGTCATTCGGACTAAAAAGGAGAAGGACGACCCGAGTTGTTATCAGCGCTCAGTTCAGAAGCCTGCATCTCTGATGGTATGGGGTTGCATTAGTGCGTGTGGCATGGGCAGCTTACACATCTGGAAAGACACCATCAATGCTGAAAGGTATATCCAGGTTCTAGAGCAACATATGCTCCCATCCAGACAACGTCTCTTTCAGGGAAGACCTTGCATTTTCCAACATGACAATGCCAAACCACATACTGCATCAATTACAGCATCATGGCTGCGTAGAAGAAGGGTCCGGGTACTGAACTGGCCAGCCTGCAGTCCAGATCTTTCACCCATAGAAAACATTTGGCGCATCATAAAACGGAAGATACGACAAAAAAGACCTAAGACAGTTGGGCAACTAGAATCCTACATTAGACAAGAATGGGTTAACATTCCTATCCCTAAACTTGAGCAACTTGTCTCCTCAGTCCCCAGACGTTTACAGACTGTTGTAAAGAGAAAAGGGGATGTCTCACAGTGGTAAACATGGCCTTGTCCCAACTTTTTTGAGATGTGGTGTTGTCATGAAATTTAAAATCACCTAATTTTTCTCTTTAAATGATACATTTTCTCAGTTTAAACATTTGATATGTCATCTACGTTCTATTCTGAATAAAATACGGAATTTTGAAACTTCCACATCATTGCATTCCGTTTTTATTTACAATTTGTACTTTGTCCCAACTTTTTTGGAATCGGGATTGTATAATATAATATAATATAATATAATATAATATAATATAATATAATATAATATAATATAATATAATATAATATATTATTGTAGCCGTTCTTATGGAGGGGTGGAGCACAGAGGACGGCAGGACAGAGATCAAGTTCAACAAATAGTTTTATTGTTACACTTTTCAGTCTAACACAATATGTTGGGCACAGACACACGCGCACACACACATCAGGTGTCTGGTTCGGGAGAGATCTCCTCTGCTCTCGCTTCCCCTCCCTAAATAGGGCGCGGTCACTGGGAAGACACACAAACAGGTTAATTGCTCTCAGGTGTAGTGATTCTGCCACTCACCTTCCCTGACTCTGCCCTCCTGTCACAGACCGGTGCTTGACCACGCCCCCGCTGCCACATACCCCCACCGCCTGACTCAGGCCGGGCAACCGTCCGGCCCGCAGCTGACTCCCCCCCCCCGACGGGAGAGGAAGTCCGCCATGACCATCTGCGTCCCCGGCCTGTGGACCACCTTGAAATTGAAGGGTTGGAGTGCCAGATACCAACGGGTGATCCGCGCATTGGCATCTTTCATGCGGTGGAGCCACTGGAGGGGCGCGTGGTCCGAACAGAGGGTGAAAGGGCGCCCCAGCAGGTAATAACGGAGGACGAGGACCGCCCACTTGATCACCAGACACTCCTTTTCAATGGTGCTGTAGCGCCCCTCATGCACTGACAGCTTCGTACTGATGTAGAGGACGGGGCGGTCCTCCCCCTCCACCTCCTGGGACAAAACTGCCCCCAGCCCTCTGTCCGACGCATCGGTCTGTAACACAAAAGGGAGAGCAAAGTCAGGGGAGTGTAAAAGTGGCCCCCCACACAGTGCAGCCTTTACCTCTGAAAAAGCCCGCTGGCATTGCTCCGTCCACTGGACCGGATCTGGTGCCCCCTTTTTAGTGAGATCAGTCAGCGGGCTGGTGACGTCCGAATAATTAGGGATAAACCTACGGTAATAGCCAGCCAGCCCCAGGAACTGTCTCACCCTCTTTTTGGTCTTGGGCCTCGGGCAGGCCGCAATCGCTGCCGTCTTATTAATTTGGGGACGCACCTGCCCATTGCCCAAGTGGAAGCCCAGATACCGTACTTCCACCCGCCCAATCGCACACTTCTTTGGGTTAGCTGTGAGCCCCACTCACCTCAGCGACCTAAGGACGGCCCTCAGATGTTCAAGGTGCCTCGGCCAGTCATTACTATAGATGATTATATCATCTAGATACGCGGCCGCATACGTGGCGTGGGGGCGGAGGACCCTATCCATCAGCCGATGAAACGTCGCGGGTGCCCCAAACAGCCCAAACGGAAGTGTGACGAATTGGTGTAAACCAAACGGTGTGGAAAAGGCCGTTTTTTCTCAGGATAGTGGAGTCAAGGGGATCTGCCAATATCCCTTCGTCAAATCCAGTGTCGAATAAAAGCGAGCCGTGCCTAGTCGATCGAGCAACTCATCAATACGAGGCATTGGGTACGCGTCGAATTTAGACACCGCGTTGACTTTTCTATAGTCCACACAGAACCGGACCGACCCATCGGCCTTGGGTACCAAGACCACCGGGCTGCTCCAGTCACTGTGGGACTCCTCGACGATGCCCATTTCGAGCATGGTCTGAAGTTCTTCCCGAACCACCTTTTTTTTGTGTTCGGGTAGCCTGTAAGGGCGGCTACGCACTACCACCCCCGGGGGCGTCTCTATGTGGTGCTCTATGAGGTTAGTGTGACCGAGCAGGGGCGAGAACACATCCGAAAACTCGGTCTGCAACTGGGCGACCTCCGTGAGTTGGGTCGGGGAGAGGTGGTCTCCACAGGGGACCGGAGAGGTACGTGATGCCAATGTCCCTTTTTGAACCTCCGGCCCCAGCTCCGCCTTCTCTGGAACCACCGACACCAACGCCACGGGGACCTCCTCGTTCCAGAGTTTAAGGAGATTGAGGTGGTAAATCTGTAGCGCCCCACCCCTGTCCGTTCGCCTCACCTCATAGTCGACGTCCCTGACTCGCCGTGTGACCTCAAAGGGTCCTTGCCACTTGGCCATCAATTTGGAGCTCGACGTGGGCAACAGTATGAGTACCTTATCTCCTGGTGTGAACTCTCTAAGGCGCGTGCCCTTGTTGTACAGGCGGGCTTGCTGTTCCTGGGCCTGCTGCAAATTCTCCTGAGTTAGGTGGGTGAGCGTGTGGAGTTTTGCGCGCAGGTCCATAATGTACTGAATTTCATTCTTGCTTTGTGAAGGTCCCTCCTCCCAATTTTCCCGCAGCATGTCCAGGATGCCGCGCGGCTTACGCCCATATAATAATTCGAACGGGGAGAACCCTGTGGAGGCTTGGGGAACCTCTCGCACTGAGAACAACAAGGGTTCGAGCCACT
Organism: Neoarius graeffei; assembly: GCF_027579695.1. Classification (NCBI taxonomy): domain Eukaryota; kingdom Metazoa; phylum Chordata; class Actinopteri; order Siluriformes; family Ariidae; genus Neoarius; species Neoarius graeffei. The sequence continues at coordinate 74,358,663 of NC_083582.1, read as the reverse complement.
TATCCCAATTACATGCGTCCTCACTTACAAATTTTTTAATAATATTTTTGAGGGTGCGGTTGAACCATTCCACTAAACCGTCCGTTTGTGGGTGATACACACTGGTGTGGATCGGCTTAATCCCCAATAACCCATACAGTTCGTGCAGTGTTCGTGACATAAACGTAGTGCCTTGATCAGTCAGAATCTCTTTCGGGATTCCAACTCGGGAGATGACGCGGAAGAGCACCTCTGCAATACTGCGTGCTGAGATATTGTGCAGAGGCACGGCTTCCGGGTATCGCGTTGCATAGTCCACCAGAACTAATATAAAGCGGTACCCTCGTGCTGACCGATCTAATGGCCCGACGAGATCCATCCCAATTCTCTCAAATGGGGTCTCGATTAATGGAAGAGGGCGCAAAGGCGCTTTTGGAATGGCCGCTGGATTTACTAACTGGCATTCGCGGCATGCCATACACCACCTACGGACATCGCCGCGAATCCCCAGCCAATAGAATTGGGCCATTATTCAGGCTAGTGTTTTATCCTGCCCCAAGTGTCCAGCCATGGGATTAAAGTGAGCCGCCTAGAATACCAATTCCCGGCGGCTCTTCGGAATTAAAAGCTGTGTGACTCGCTCTTTAGTTTGAGTGTCCAGCGTCACTCGGTATAATCTATCCTTCATAATCGCGAAGTAGGGGAAGGACAGGGTGGCGTTCGGCTGGAGCGTTTGACCATCGATTACTCTCACTTGGTCAAACGCATGCCGCAGAGTCTCGTCTTGCGACTGCTCTAATGGGAAATCTGTGAGGGATTCCCCAATAGAGAGAGGAGGAGCCGGCGGCTCCTCACTCTGACGCGGAGATGATGTAGATGGCTCTGTGACAGCTGCTCCCGCCAAAGCGACACCGGGACCTCCCCCTGTCAAATGGCAGGACCCACTCTTGACTAGGCACTTCATTAAACCCCGAAATCCCGGCCAATCAGTCCCCAAAATTAAAGAGTGGGTAAGGCGAGGATTAACCGCCGCCTTCACTATAAATTTTTCCCCTCTGAAAATAATGTGGACCGACACCAAAGGGTAGCGGTGAACATCCCCGTGCACACACAACACCTTCACCCCTTGTGCTCCCCCCAATGCCTCGTCTTGAACCAGGCTTTGGCGAATTGAGGTCTGATTACAACCAGAATCCACCAACACCTGATATGTAGCCCCTTTGGATACTCACCGGTATGCAATATGCTCCGGCCCGATCGAGGGCGGCCTCTGGTGTGTCTGGGATCTGAACCACCGCGCCCACCTCCATCGCCGTGCACTGCTGTTGAAGGTGGCCCGGCTCCCCGCAGCGCCAGCAAACCGGCCCGGGCTTTCCCTCTGCACCGGTGATCTGGGGCTCACTCACCTGAGGTGGGGGAGAGACAGACACAGACGGGAGAAACGGGAGGGCACCGCGGGTGCGGCAGGCCAGCTGGGGTGGTGCTGGCCCCCGCCTCTGCGGTGGGGGAACAGGGAGAGGACGGGACACAGGAGGAGGGGGAGAGAGAGAGAGAGAAGAGGAGAGAAGAGAAGATGCCATCTGCTGTCCTGCCGCTGGGACAGCCGCCAAATGGTCCTCCGCCAGCTCGACTGCCCAATCCAGAGACGCCAGGCGGTGGCACCGGACACACTCCGCAGTTCCTGCCGGCAATCGAGCAACGAACTGTTCCAGTACCACCTGGTCAATGATTCCCTCGGCGTCGCGGTTGTCGGCCCTCAGCCACCGCCAGCAGGCGTCCCGGAGCTGCTGGCCAAACGCGAACGGCCGGCCGACTTCCTCCAAGCGCAACGCGCGGAAGCGCTGGCGCTGCTGTTCTGGAGTGCGCCTCACGCGCTGGAGGACGGCCTGGCAGAGGTCCGCGTAGGCCAGCCGGTGGTCGGTGGGGAGCTGTAGCACGGCCAGCTGTGCCTCTCCCGATAGCAGGGGGAGGAGGCGCGCCGTGCGCTGCTCCATCGGCCACCCCGAGGCTTCGGCGACTTGCTCGAAGAGCGTGATGAACGCCTCGGGGTCGTCCTGCGGGCCCATCTTGGTGACAGTGAGGGGAGACGGGCCCGCGGTCGGAGCGCTGGTGGACCCCGCCGACGCGAGGAGGTGCCAGAACGCCTCCCCATCTTCCTGTTGGGCCAACACCAGGGCCAAGAACTGCTCTTCTTGCTCCTTTTGGAGGGTGAGTAGCGCCTGGTGCTGGCGTTGCTGGGCCGTGGCGAGGGCGTGGACCAGTTCGGCGAACGGGGAGGACTCCATGGGGCTGTTAGGCTGCTGTGCTCTAATTTTCCCGGGTTTCGGCACCACTGTAGCCGTTCTTACGGAGGGGTGGAGCACAGAGGACGGCAGGACAGAGATCAAGTTCAACAAATAGTTTTATTGTTACACTTTTCAGTCTAACACAATATGTTGGGCACAGACACACGCGCACACACACATCAGGTGTCTGGTTCGGGAGAGATCTCCTCTGCTCTCGCTCTCCCTCCCTAAATAGGGCGCAGTCACTGGGAAGACACACAAACAGGTTAATTGCTCTCAGGTGTAGTGATTCTGCCACTCACCTTCCCTGACTCTGCCCTCCTGTCACAGACCGGCGCTTGACCACGCCCCCGCTGCCACAATTATATTATATTATATTATATCACTAGAAACAACACTGGGGGCGGCATGGTGGTGTAGTGGTTAGCGCTGTCGCCTCACAGCAAGAAGGTCCTGGGTTCGAGCCCCAGGGCCGGCGAGGGCCTTTCTGTGCGGAGTTTGCATGTTCTCCCCGTGTCCGCGTGGGTTTCCTCTGGGTGCTCCGGTTTCCCCCACAGTCCAAAGACATGCAGGTTAGGTTAACTGGTGACTCTAAATTGACCGTAGGTGTGAATGTGAGTGTGAATGGTTGTCTGTGTCTATGTGTCAGCCCTGTGATGACCTGGCGACTTGTCCAGGGTGTACCCCGCCTTTCGCCCGTAGTCAGCTGGGATAGGCTCCAGCTTGCCTGCGACCCTGTAGAAGGATAAAGCGGCTAGAGATGATGAGATGAGAAACAACACTGCACCTTCAAAGGTTCAAAGCCTTCAAAGCCTTTTTAAAGGCTCATTGCCTTTAATTATTGTATTGCGTGTGTGTGTGTGTGTGTGTGTGTGTGTGTATATATTATTATTATAATCAGTTGTGAGAAATTTAGGAAGTCCCAGTGAAAATCCAATAGATATAACACTCCCACATTACACTTGGCATCAGTAATATGGATTGCAAACAAAAAAGTGGGGCTTCAAAACGAAAAGCCAAAAAAATTAGGGAGGCAAAGCAGGCCGATTTTTTTAAAAATGTGCCTCTGATTTCTAACTTTTTCGACAAGCCTCAAGATTCAAGTATTGATAATGTCATCAGTGGCCCGAGTTGTAGCAATGAAGAGATCACTACTGGCTTGATCATACAGGAGCCCTCACAGACCCAATCAAGCGTAGACCCGACCTGTCAGGCTCAGGCCTCAGGCCCACAATCAGACCAGGCATCGCCTGAGAAAGTGTTTCCAAGTGAGGAGGAGTGCACGGAGCCCAGTTTCACACCAGAAGCTTGGGACTCCAACTCCAGTTGTGAAACACTTAATGACCCTGCTTTATGGCCAAATACCACAACCGACCAAGACTGCACTCTTGTTAGTACAGGAGACTCACTGTCAGACCAGGCATCACCTGAGAAAGTCTTGTCAAGTCAGAAGGGGTACACCGAGACCAGTATCACACCAGAAGCTGGGGGCTCAAACTCCTGGTGTGAAATAGATAATGACCCTGCTTTATGGCCAAGTTCCATTACTGAACAAGCCAAGTCGATTCTGGTTAGTAGAGGAGCAGCTGCTTTTCAAAATCGAGTGAAAAGTACCCTGCCTCAAGTAGGGATAGGACAATGGGGGGCATGACTAGGAGTTTCACAAATTCCTTACTCAAATGTGGCCAATCTGTGACAAGGCAGTGGCTACTTTACTCCCCTTCAACTGGTTGCATCTTTTGTTTTGCTTGCAAGCTATTTTCAAGTAAGCACAATGTGTTTGTCCATGGGTTTTCTGATTGGAAACATTCTGAGCGTATCGGTGAGCATGAGAGGAGTGAGGAGCATAGGGCTTGCATGCTAGCATTACACAATCGCTCCAAAAACACAGGAAGAGTTGATTCTGATCTTGTCAAACAAATGGATGCAGAGAGGCAATACTGGCGGGAAGTTTTGAAAAGAGTTGTTGCTGTAATCCAGTTTTTGGGGGAGAGGGGCCTTGCTTTCAGGGGAGATGATGAGCAGCTGGGATCACCTCACAATGGTAATTTCTTGGGCATTGTCGAACTGTTGGCCAAATTTGACCCTTTTCTAGCCGACCATCTCCAAAGGTTTGGAGGCAAGGGCAAAGGCTCTGTGTCCTACCTCTCATCAACAATCTGTGAGAAATTTATTCACTTAATTGGAGAAAGAACAAAGGAAGCAATTATCAGCGAGATTAAAGAGTCCAAATACTTTTCTGTTATAGTTGACTCCACTCCAGACCTTGCTCATGTGGACCAACTCACTTTTATTTTCAGTTTTGTAAATAATGGTGGAGAAGTAGTTGAGCATTTTCTGGCTTTTGAGCCTATTGGAAATCATAGTGGGAGCAGTTTGGCTGAGTGTGTTGTTGCTATGGTGGAGAACCTGGGCCTAGACTTAACTAACTGTAGAGGCCAGTCTTATGACAATGCAAGTAATATGTCAGGAAAGTACAATGGAGTCCAAGCTCATCTGAAATGAATAAACCCATTAATTTGTTATGTCCCCTGTGCAGCACATTCGTTGAATTTAGTTGGTGTCAATGCTGTTGACAGTTGCCCAGAAGCTGGCCGTTTCTTTGACTTTGTGCAATCACTATACACATTTTGTACCTCGTCAACACACAGGTGGGGAAAGGTGTTTCGTGATACAGATGTGAAACTCACATTGAAATCGTTGTCAGGTACTCGCTGGAGTTCAAGAGCTGAATCCACAAAGGCTCTTTGGAAATATTATCCATAATTGAGAGAGGCACTGAACAATATTTCCAAAGATTCACAGGAGAAACGTGAAACTAGAACCGAGGCCTCTGCACTCTGTGGCAAGCTGGACACCCTAGAGATAGCCTTCATGGCACACTTTTGGGATACAATACTGCAGCGGTTCCAAGCCACAAGTCTGCAGTTGCAGAAACATAACATTGACATACACACGGCTACATGGCTTCTCCTTTCACTTCGTGACTTTGTGGCAGAACAGAGAGACAATTTCACCTTTTTTGAAGGGTCAGCTTTAAATGTTACCCATTCAGTCTCCCAAGACTACAGGCATGACCTCCAGCGCACAAAGAAGCGCAAACGTATGGCTGATGAAAGTGAAGAGCCAGGTGTTGAATTTAGTGGAAAAGAAAAGTTTCGGATTGAAACATTCATTGTTCTAATTGACAAACTTGTGTCTTGTCTTAACCATCGGTTAACTGCATACACACACTTGACCAATCTTTTTCATGTTCTTTTCATGCCTGACAATATGTCCAACAGTGAGCTCACTTCAAGGGCCAAATCACTTGCTGCAGCATATCCCACAGATTTGGACATGAGCCTGGCAGATGAACTTGTACAATACAAATCATTCATGTCAGAAAATCAAAAATGCCCAAGTACAATGCTGAAGACCATGGTGGATTTGGATCTACAGTCCACTTTTCCAAATGTCTACATAGCACTCGGACTTTTTTTGACCCTGCCTATTACAAATTGTGAAGGGGAACATTCATTCTCCAGACTGGCTCGTATTAAGAATGAACTCAGGATGACAATGTGCCAAAACCGCTTGAATTCACTTTCTCTTCTGGCAATTGAATCAGAGTTGGTCCGATAGCTTAACTTTGATGAATTAGTGGATGACTTTGCAAGAAGGAAGAGCAGGAAAAAACTTATATAGCCTAGAATGAATTATTCCTTAGGTATGGCTTAATTATTGACATATCCTAATCAGTTTCCTTGTTAACGTCTTGACACAGTGCATATATCTTTAATCACTAGCATTGTATGCCTTAATGTTCTAAACATACACAGTATGTTCACATGTCACTTTATTTACTTCATTCACATGTTGCCCTCTGCTAGTTTGCGACCTCAGTAGCCTTTGTGTGTGGGGGGGGCCTTTGTGAACTCCTGGCCCCGGGGCCCAGACCCCCCATAATCCGGCCCTGCCTGCCAGAGGGATTTTCACACACGCTTTATACATTCATTTCAGTATCTATGCTTATGTAATGCTGATTTTCATGTATGTTTCAGCTAACGATGCCAGAAGTGAGGACAGTGCAATCCCATCATCGCTGTCAGGCCATTGTGCCATGCTCAGTGATAAGGACAAGGACATCCCGACACCCCGTCCCACCACTCAGCAGGAGCAGGACAGCAGCTCGGAGTCAAAGTGTGTTTCAGTGCTCAAACTGTTGGGCTATTTAGTTGGGATTTTTTACAATGTAATAAAATGCATTATTCCCTTATACTCATGTTTTATTATTCAATGTTTGCATGGTAAATTAACATATACTCAAATAAAAACAGGAAAGAGGTGGTCTTCTTCCCTTTTACAATGCTACACGCTACATGATCGGTTCCTTGGCTCCTCCCCCAATATATAGACCCAGAGTCTTGCCCCTCATGTCGCGTGCAGGTCACATGTGCTGGATGCAGGTCGCGTGCGCTGCGTGTACGCCACACATAGGGGTAGAGAGTCAAGTCAAGTTTATTTGTATAGCGCTTTTAACAATAAACATTGTCGCAAAGCGGCTTTACAGAATTTTAATGACTTAAAACATGAGCTAATTTTATCCCTAATCTATCCCCAATGAGCAAGCCTGTGGCGACAGTGGCAAGGAAAAACTCCCTCAGATGACATGAGGAAGAAACCTCGAGAGGAACCAGACTCAAAAGGGAACCCATCCTCATTTGGGCAACAACAGACAGCCTGACTATAATATTAACAGTTTTAACATGAGGACAGTTTCGTTGATGTTATAGCTCTTCACTGATGGAAACTTGAGTGCAAAACTGTTCATAATAACTGCAGTCCTAAAGTTAGCAAGACAACTGTAGTCCTCAGCCATAAAAGCAATACTGTAAGAGTCCAGAGCATCCTCCAGGTATAACCCTCAACTATCCTCATGGGGCCGTCCTTCACAGGAGCAATGCGATAAAACTCCGACCAGACACAGGGCACCAGGATGGACCAAGCAGGCCTGAGGGGCAGAAGAGGCCAGCATCTCAATCCCAGGACCAACATGTAACTCAGAGGGACAGATTGGGGGGGGGGGGGGGAGAGAGAGAAAGAAAACACATGTTAGGTATGCCCTAAAAATGACAAGTATTAAATCTGTGTGGTAGGCTTACAGAGATGAGAGTCTTGACATCAGGCATAACACGCAACAATGGCATGTTAATATGGTAAAAAATATATCATGACCTGCTCTGGCTGGATGCTTGATTGGGTGATGGGAGCACACTCCTCAGCAATGATGAGATGCAGATGGGACCCTTAGGGCTGGCCAAGACAATTCAGTTACATTTCACCGGGTCTGGGACATGCGACAGAAGTCTGACGGCCAATTCCCTGCAGGCTACGATAGCCAGTCGAGGTCTCCACCCTCTCCACCAAAAGATTTCCTGTTGACTCCATGTAACTCAGAGGGACAGATTTGGGGTGGGGGGGGGGGGGGGAAGAAAACGCAGGTTGTTAGGTATGCCCAATGTCACCTGAATAAGTAGGAGCAGTATACATATTGCACCGAGTACAAGCAGGGACTCCGGCAACTAACTATGACAGCATAACTAAAAGGAGAGAGCCAGAAGGTAACACAGGCATGAGGGAGCCCCGGGACATAAAGCAGCCAGCCACTACACCGTCAACAAACTAGAGTGAGCAAAAGTGAGATGCACTTCTGTCTTGCGCGCCGCACAAATAGCAAGTATGGAATATTTGTGTAGTACTTCTGAGACACGTCACTCATACACTGACCGTGCATCTCTCATGCATCTTACTGTCATCGCAAAACGCCCCTACTAGCTGCGCTGCTGACTTGGTTCAGGTGTACAAAAGGAGTACAGGTCCCATATGTAGTGTATGCGTTCTTGATTTGTCGCAAGACCAGTAGAATTTGCATGTGCAGGACCAAAAGTCTCCATGGGCAGTCTGCGACCTTCTACAGCACTGAACACACGCAAGTGTCGAGCAAGTCTCAAGCACGGTTTTGCCAAATTTTTTACAGTGGACCGCCCGTAGCAGCATGTACGGCGGGTTGTGAGTGAGGCTTAACACAGTGTGATTTAAAAATGGTTTATGTTGAGATCAAGTTGTTTTGGTAAACTGTATGTGACTCTCTATTTGCTCTTCAGCCTTTTAGCAGGATATATAGGCTAAAAAATAAACATCAACATTTGGAATTCAGAACTATTTATTTGTTTTAACTCAGCCTTCAATTTTACAGAAACAAGAAGTAGTCTAGGACCTGGTTTAGACATGTATGCACATAATTTAGGCGAGGATAACTCAACTATTATAGGCTAATTAGACCCCAAGGAATAACTTGGGATGTGTGTCAAAATCTCTCTCCGGGGCAAACAGCCTGAAAATTACTAATCCAAAATGGCCGCTGGTATTACGGTATTATTATTGTGTTACTCTTCATGTTCCTGACCCTGGTTTCTGTGACACATAAACAGTAAGAATGTGATGTTAAAAGTTGTATTGTTGGCTGTTGAACATTTAGGCCTTCAAGACATTGCTGCCTACTAAAGTAATAAGTTTTGTTTTGTATTTTTCACTTTAAGTTAACATTCCTTTGATCATAATATCCATCCATTATCTGTAGCCACTTATCCTGTTCTACAGGGTCGCAGGCAAGCTGGAGCCTATCCCAGCTGACTACGGGAGAAAGGCGGGGTACACCCTGGACAAGTCGCCAGGTCATCACAGGGCTGACACATAGACACAGACAACCATTCACATTCACACCTACGGTCAATTTAGAGTCACCAGTTAACCTAACCTGCATGTCTTTGGACTGTGGAGGAAACCGGAGCACCCGGAGGAAACCCACACAGATACGGGGAGAACATGCAAACTCCACACCGAAAGGCCCTCGCCGGCCACGGGGCTCGAACCCAGAACCTTCTTGCTGTGAGGTGACAGTGCGAACCACTACACCACCATGCTGCCCTTGATCATAATAGTATGATTAATATAAAGAAATTGTATTTTCAATCAAATTCTTACTTTCTTATACTCTCCTAAATTATGTGCAATAGGTCTCCCAGTTCCCTGATTTCATGTTTGAGGTCGGGTTATTCTGTTTTTCTCATGTTTTCTGTGAAACTGCAATTTTGGCCAGTTTTTGGTGGGATTTTTTCTTGCCCTTGACCATAGCTTGTTCCCTTTTCCTTCAATCATAAAAATGATGTCACTAATGGATTCCCCATACCCCAAAACCCATAAAATGAGGTATTGCACATATTTCTGTAGTGAGTGGTTCAAAAATTGATATTTTCAATATGGCTACCGGCAGCCATCTTGGATTGCTAATTTTCGGCCCCGGATAGTGATTTTGGCACACATCCCAAGTTGTTCCTTGGGTTCAAGTTAGCCTATAACAGTTGAGTTATCCTCTCCTAAATTATGTGCTTACATGTCTAACCCAGGTCCTCTACTAAATAAAAATAACTTTTTTAGTAGCTGTTGCAGAATTGCTCTGTATTTATACTCAAGCCTCATTTCACATAACAGGACAGATAATTTACAAGTAACATGTAAATCTGTTCAGCTACATTACAGAATCTTTAATTTTACAGCAAATGTAATGCATTATGATACCTCAAAAGCATATAGCCCCATTTATCAAAAACTAACCCATCATGATACATTTTTGAAAGACATTTTTTCTTTTAATATAAGAGTCCTTCAAATCTGAAATGCACCACTGTGTTTACTGTGAAAATAATGTTACTTACTGATCAAAAAATAGATTTTAATATATGTTTTAAGACTTTATTTTACTTAATTTATACCATTTATTAATAATATATTTAGTTTCAAGATTTGGAACATGCTACATACATGACAGATTCATTATGAAGCTGCAACTCTTGTCATGTAACAGGATGGACAACACAAGTTATCCAAACAATGTTTCTTTGTCCGGAAATCATCTCATCTCATCTCATTATCTCTAGCCGCTTTGACCTGTTCTACAGGGTCGCAGGCAAGCTGGAGCCTATCCCAGCTGACTACGGGCGAAAGGCAGGGTACACCCTAGACAAGTCGCCAGGTCATCACAGGGCTGACACATAGACACAGACAACCATTCACACTCACACCTACGGTCAATTTAGAGTCACCAGTTAACCTAACCTGCATGTCTTTGGACTGTGGGGGAAACCGGAGCACCCGGAGGAAACCCACGCGGACACGGGGAGAACATGCAAACTCCACACAGAAAGGCCCTCGCCGGCCACGGGGCTCGAACCCGGACCTTCTTGCTGTGAGGCGACAGCGCTAACCACTACACCACCGTGCCGCCTCCGGAAATCAAATAATTGTAAATAGATTTACAAATTGAGGTCTGTCGGTGCTAATTTTCATTTCAAAAACTGATGTTGACATTTATAAAGTAGTTTTTTCATTACTTCAACTATTATTTCCACAAATACTTCAACTACTATTTAAGTAGGCCATGTAGTCTGGAACTAGGAACAAAAATCGTGTAATGAAAAAAATGATAGTTTTAAAAAATGACATAGCTATTACAGGCATAATATAATCAGGAAGTGTAACACACACCAATTCATCACTTTTACAAAAACTTGAAAAACTGTGTTCTGGTTGAACTTTCCTTTTCATCCAGAACAGGCATTGATAGTCTTTTGGTGATGCTGGTAACGGATTCTATCGAGATGTCAGGACGTGTTGGCAACTTGTACAGTCCAGTAGAAGCTTCCTCCATGTACTGCAATTTAACTTCAGCTGGGAAAACATCCTTGATCTGGAATTTTAAAAAAAAAAAGGCTTTAAATGATCTTAAAATAAGTAATAGGATTTTATGCAATCTAATTTTGGTAAAGACATTCAATCTGGTATTTATTATATGCGATTGGGTTTATCATCCCACCAACGACCTTTCAGTTATACAGAGACAGTGTTTACTTGAAGCAGATATAGCGCTGCCTTTGCTGTAATATCATGCCCTAGACACAATACCACACCCAATCACATTATCCTGACACTGGGCCAACCAGTCCTGGAACTACCTTCATATGCTGAGTGTTAAGCAAGGGAGCAATCGGTACCAGTACCGATTTTTACGACTTTGGTATGTTGCAGCCAGGCCTCGAACCCGCGACCACCCGCTCACAGGGCAAGCACTTTACCACTGAGCACATTTTCTCAGCATGTTTTTTTTGGCTCACAAATTCTTTTCTTCTTTGTCTCTGAAGTTTAGTTCTTCCTCTTAAAGACTCGTGAACTTCTTTGATGGCATGTAGAACTGTGTTTAGAGTTTTCTTTGCTTGTGGAGATCCTGTTGAGACTCGAATGCCTTTTTTGTCCTTGGTGCTGTTTGTGTTATTATCCCTTTCACAATAGCTGCATATCTTTCTGGTGACAGAATTGTACATTATTTCCATTTAAAAGGTTAGGAAAGCTTTAAAGATTTGTGTCCCATCATTCATGTCCAAATTTTATACCATGAAATTCTGCAGATTCTTGCACTTTTGTCTGCATTAGAGTGCAACAAACAAACTGACAATTTTAGTATTGTTTATTTTATCTCTTTGAACTATTCCAATAATAATTTGCACATAAATTATGAAAATAGTTACATAATAATGTTTTTACAAGCCAAAAATGTGGACGAGTATCAGAAAACTGTAAGGCAAATAGAGAGACATGTAACAAATTTCTATGAAAGTCAAATTCACTCCCTAAAAGGTAGAACATATCCACTGCCCAGCCAAAAAGAAAAGTCACCATTTGGATTAAAATCTAGCCTAGTAAACTAGACCCACCCGCCTAGCGGCCAAAAATATTTTTTGCCTGCGAGTGGGTCTAGCCTCGCACCATATAAACAAAACACCCCGGGCATCAAATCATGCCCGCCAATCACAACTCAAGGTTTTTGTTTGGATTCTTTGGGCGGGCTTTTGCAGGAGTGACGACAAAGCTGTGCGACGCTGGAGAAAGCACAACAGGAAAGATGGCTACGGCTAGTGAACAGCGCACGTTTGACTCCGCTTTGGAATCAGTTTTAGAAGAATTAGACTTGGAGTTTTCATTGAAACATGAGCAGGAAGAGGCTCTCCGCTCATTCCTTTTCAAGAAGGACGTTTTTGCTGTTTTGCCGACCGGCTATGGCAAAAGTCTGATCTACCAGCTGGCTCCGCTCGTAGCCAAAAGGATGGGGCTAGTTTGTGCAGTACGAAGAATTAATAAACAGCTTTGAAACATTACTTTTTGATTGTTTCTTATTTTCCCGTTATTTTAAATTTAAGGGAAATTATTTCACCAAACACCACTAAATAAAAACTCTCAAAAACAGTTTAAGCAAACCCTTGAAAAACACTTGAAAAAATAAGTGTATGTTAAGTATGTGGTACAGACTCCAAACTTGTGATCATTATCTCCAAACTTCTTAATATCTAGAACCTGTTTATTAATTAATACGCATTTTGAAAAATTATTTAATTCAAGGCCTCCCCCACTGCTTTCTGTCGCTCTGACTACGTCACAGTCACTGTTGTGCTGATTGGTCAGAGCGTTGGCCTATACGCACAGAGACAGTTTGAAAGACAGCGGGTTATTCCACCCCCACCCTTCGGAAATATCTACGAGCGAGGCCAGACTAAACATTCACATTTAGTCTGGCTTGCCAGGCTAATTAAAATCAGCAAATAATTAAGAGTCTTTGATTGGATTATTACTGCAGTGATTAGTGTGTTTCAAGTCAAGTCAAGTCAAGTCAACTTTATTGTCAAATATGCTATGCATGCTCAACATACAGCACAGATGAAATTTCAGTCCTCTCTGACCCACGGTGCAAACAGGCAATGCAATAAATAAAAATAAAAATAGAATAATTGAAAAAACAAACAAACAATATAAACAGTATAAACACTAGATAAGAACTAGACATAGACTAAACACTCAGACAATATAAACAGTGTAAACACTAGATAAGAACTACACACAGACTAAACACTCAAACAGACAATATAAACAGTATAAACACTCTAGATATGAACTAGACGTAGACTAAACACTCATATATACATACATATACACACACACACACACACGTAAATTGGTGCAAATAAACAAACAGTCAAGGGCACTTGAGGTATAGCAGGTAAACATGAAATAAGCAGTATAAACAAACTAGCAGCTGTTAAGGTGAGGTAGTGCGGAATAGTGCTGAAATGGTGTTTCAGGTGGCAACAATTCTTTTAACCCAAACTGATGCAGTGAGTAGTTTCTCATTTCTTAAACAACCATGTCAGAAGACATTTCCCATGGTCATGGAAAAGATCTTGCTGTTTTTCAGAAGGATCAAATTATTGGCCCTCATTAAGCAAATAAAACAACTAAGGAAATTGCTGAAATTACTGGAATGGGGTTAAGAACTGTCCAATGCATTATTAAAACCTGGAAAGATAGAGATGAACCGTCAACTTCATGGAAAAAATGTGGCTGGAAAATAATCTTGACTAACCATGATTGGACATCGTTTAAACACTTGGTGCAGTTGAATCATAAAAAATACCAACACTAGAACTCACGGCAATGTTTAATCGTGAAAGTAAGAGGATTTCCACACTCACAATGCAACGAAAACTCACGGGATTGGGACTAAACAGCTGTATGGCCATAAGAAAACCACTGAGTAGTAAGGATAATCAGGAGAAAAGGCTTCAATTTGCTTGGGAGCATAAAGATTGGACTCTGGAGCAATGAAAAAGGTCATGTGATCTGATGAGTCCAGATTTACCCTATTCCTGAGCAATGGGAGTGTCAAGGTAAGAATGGAAGCACATGAAGTAATGAACCCATCATACATCATACATAGTGGCCACTGTACAAGCCTCTGGAGGCAGGGTTATGATCTCAGATTGCTTCAGTTGGTCAGGTCAAGGCTCAGCAACATTATGGGGCAATAAAAGGAAGTCAGCTGACACCATGAATGTACTGAATGACCAGGTTACTATCACACCAATGGAGTTTTTCTTCCCTGATTGTGAAAGAGTGGTTCTAGGAGCATGAGAAATCATTTTCACACCCCATTGAAAGTCTTTGGGATGTTGCAGAAGACTTTACAGTGGTTCAACTCCCCCATTGTCAATACAAGATCTCTGGAAAAATGAATGCAACTCTGGATGGACATAAATGTTGCAATGTTGCATAAGGTTATCAAAATCATGCCACAGCGAATGCATGTCATCATCAAAGGTAAAAGCAGTCCAATGAAATATCATTCAGCTATGCTCTTGACCCTGTTCCAATCTGTGCTTGGTTATCAGTCACCTCTGTTCCCCTGGTATGCTAATCCCACAGACTCTCCCACAGTACATGACTGGTTTAGGTAGAATGAGCAAGTGTGAGAGAGCACCCATCAAAACCTGGAACAAGTGGCCAGGAGAACCAAGCAGGTTGCTGACCAACACAGGGATGAGACCCCACAATATAACCCTGGTAATTGAGTCTGGCTGTCCATGAAGGACATCAAGAGCATACATGAGTGTAAGAAGCTTAATGCTAGATACAGTGGCCCATATAAAATCCTCCGATGAGTAAATGAAGTACTCCATAAACTAGATCTGCCATAAAACTGCCGACTCTCTTCAATATCAGGTTTCATGTGTCATGCTTAAAACCTGCCACCTCTGGACCGCATACCACCTGCATCCCTCGTCATTGAAATACAACCAGCCGACATCGTCAAGTCAATTCTCAACTTGTGTTGCAAGGAAGGAAAGTTGGAGTACTTGATCGAGTGGGAGAGTTATAAGAGTTATAGCCCAGAAGATCAATGCTGGGTTCCGTCACACAACATTCCTGATCCTTTACTGGGATTTGTGCCAAGTATCCAGTAAAACCTGCCCTCACTGACTGGCATTTTTCCTGTGTCCCTGAAAAAAGCCGTTGTAAAGCCCCTACTTAAAAAGAATAATCTGGATGCTTCAGTATTGAACAACTACAGGCCAATATCAAATCTACCATTCATTGGGAAAATCCTTGAAAAAATTGTCTTCAATCAATTAACTGCCTTCTTGCTATCAAACAGCTGTTTTGATAACTTTCAGTCAGGATTTTGTGCCAATCATAGCACTGAAACAGCGCTGATTAAAGTTATAAATGACATACGTCTTAATACTGATGCAGGCAAAACATCGATCCTGGTGTTACTGGACCTCAGTGCAGCTTTTGATACTGTTGATCACAACATACTGCTATATTGACTTGAACACTGGGTTGGGTTGACTGGTAAAATTATCAATTGGTTAAAATCATGCTTAAAAGATAGAAGCTTCTTTGTTACCATGGGGAATTGTACCTCAACATCAATGTCCTTGACCTGTGGTGTCCCCAGGGGTCGATCCTTGGACCATTACTATTCAACCTTTATATGCTCCCACTTGGACAAATTATCAAGAACAACTCAATTTTGTATCACTGCTATGCAGATGACACCCAAATTTATTTTGCTCTATCACCTAATGATTATGCCCCCCTTGAATGTCTCTACCAGTGTATCGACCAAATCAACAACTGGATGTCACAAAATTTTCTTCAGCTGAACACAGATAAAACAGAAGTAATTCTATTTGGGAAAAAAGATGAAAGACTCAGGATTACCACTATTCTTGACACAAAGGGGATTAAAACAAAAGATATGGTTAAAAATCTTGGTGTTTTCATTGACAGCGAGCTAAACTTTGACAGTCACATGAAAGCAATCACTAAATCGGCATTTTATCACCTAAAAACATTTCCAAACTAAGAGGACTTGTGTCAAAAAATGATCTGAAAAACTTATATATGCCTTCATCTCTAGTAGGGTTGATTACTGCAATGGCCTTTTCACAGGCCTGCCAAAAAAGACCATCAAACGACTTCAGCTGGTTCAAAATGCAGTGGCTAGGGTTCTCACACGAACAAAAAGAACAGAACACATTACTCCAATTCTAAGGTCCCTTCACTGGCTTCCAGTAAGCTACAGAATTGACTTTAAAGCATTGTTGGTGTACAAATCTCTAAATGGTGCAGGGCCCAATTACCTCTCTGATATGTTGCAGCAGCCTAACCCAATCAGATCTACCAGATCGCAGCAGCAAAATTTACTGGTAAAACCTGTTGTTAAAACAAAGTGTGGTGAAGCAGCTTTTAGCTACTATGCAGTGCAGCTATGGAACCAACTGCCAGAGGACATCAAAAATGCTCCTGCTGTTGGCAGCTTCAAATCTAGACTAAAGACCAAGCTGTTCTCAGATAGTGTTGCCACCTGTCCCGGTTTTTCCTGATTGTCCCGGATTTTCATGGTCTGTCCCGGAAAAAAAAAATAAAAATCCGGGACACTGAATGTCCCGGTTTTTTGTACATAATGGGCAAAATGTGTATTTCAACTTGCGAGCCAGCTGAGAACCAGTTTGCTTTTCCTTTTTTATTTATTTATTTATTTATTTATTTTTATTGTCAAATATCATTGCATACATTTTGTATAAAAAAATATATATATATATATATATATAACAGTCTGCCAGGGGTTATGGCATGGAAATAATAGTAAAAAAAACAAAAACAAATAAACAGCAACAGAAACAGGAAAATAAATAAAATTACATGAATGCATTGTACAGCACAAAAAGGGAATAAGACTTCACAGCTTTCTTATTGAGAGAACAAGAGATGGATGCTATATAATGATTTACATAAAGGAGAATTCAATAAAGGTTGGCTTTACATTTTGAAATTTTGACTTGTGTATATAATGTTTGGCTAAAATGATAATGAGGTTAATTAAGTAAAACTCAGAAGTGGCATTCCTGTCTTGAGTAACAAAACCAAAGAGTACATTTTCCCATTTCAAAGCAAAATCAGGGTAGACAGAATCTATAATATATCTTGATAGTTTAGACCAAAATGTCTTTGTATGAGAGCATGACCAAAATAAGTGTTCAAGTGTTTCTCTGTGATCCCTACAAAAGGTGCAGTTTACATCAATATCTTTTTTAAGTTTCTGTAAATAGTGGTTGGTTGGGTAAAACCTATGTATCAACTTAAAAGAAATCTCTCTGACCTAATTAGTCAAGCAGAATTTATGTGGTAGCAGCCACACTTTATCCCAGCAAATGTCCCCTACATAACTAGACCAGAATGATAAAGAAGGTGGCGCAGTGGTGATTTCTTGTTGGAAAAGTTGACGGGTTGTTTTGTTTGAATTCTTATGATTTGAAAAGCAACTTCTTCCAACGTTAGTCTCAGCAACATCACGCACGACAGGGTCATATAACTGACCCTTAAGGCCTCTAAATAAAGAAATTATGCCCGCAGGGATGGCATCAAAAACAACAGAGAAGTCCTTCGGGGTGACAGAGCTACCATATTTAAGAAGAAACTCAGAATAGGAATAAAGATGACCATCTTGATTGAAGGGTTGATTAACTAAAATGATATTGTTATTAAACCAATGCTTTAAAAAGAGTGATCTATTTTTAAATAAAATATGCTTATTGTTCCAAATATAAAATCTTTGTGGGCTAAAGTTGTGTTTATATATCAGTGACCAGGCCAACAGGATTTGTTTATGGTAAGAAGCAAGTTTTACAGGAATTTTATCAATATTGTAATTGCACATTAGGACAAAGTTCAGACCCCCCAAAGAAGAAAAAATGTAATTGGGAATAAAGTTCCACAGTGATGTTGGATGCCTTAAAAAACGCTTAACCCAGTTTATTTTAAACGTGTAATTCAATGTGGAAAAATCTAGAAAGTTAAGGCCACCCTTACAGTATTCATTCATTATGACAGATTTTTTAACAAAGTGAGTACGGTTTTTCCAGACAAAGTCATATAAAATTTTGTCTATAGCTTTACATGTTTGTGTATCTACGCTCAAGGAGAGAGCAGCATACATTAACCTGGAGATCCCCTCTGCTTTGGAAAGTAAAATTCTGCCACTTAAAGACAGATCACGAAGAAGCCATTGATTTAATCTTTTTTTTGTTTTATCAATAATGGGAGAGAAATTAACTGAGCATCTATGAGAGTCTTGTTTGTCTATAGTGACACCCAAATAAACTACAGAGTTTTTAACAGGAATATTTGAAACAGAATCAACATCGCAGTCCTTGATAGCTAGTAGTTCACACTTTTTTAGATTTAAGTGAAGACCAGATGCCCTAGAAAACACATCCAGTTTGCTTTTCTGAGCTCGCCGTGCTAAGCGGAGCCACGTCATTACGTCGCTGAATACGTCATTACGTTGCTGTATACGTCACTTACGTCGCTGTATACGTCAGTTACAGCGCTACGTTTGCATAAACCTTGGGGCGAATATCAAAGCAAAAACAACACAGAAGAAGCAGCAGCAACAACAACAACAATAATAATGATGATGGCTGACTTCGCGTTTGTACATATGCTGCTTCTCGTCGCTTAAAAATGGCGATCTTTCGCGGTCTTGTTATTGTTGTTGGTCTTAACAACTCCGCCCCCCGCTGACGTAAGCGGTTCTTTCCTCTGGCCCAGCAGAGAGTTGGTGCTAGCCTGGAACCGGTTTTTCTGGCCCCAGAGCCAGTTCTTTGTCAGTGGAAACAGAAAACCCGGTTCCAAACTAAGCACTGGCCCCGAACCCGCCCTGGAACTGCTTTGGTGGAAAAGGGGCAATGGAGGATGCTTGGACTGATAAAAGAAACAGACTCTCTGTTGAAATGGTGAAGGCTGAGCTTCAAGTCAGGCTAAACTTTCAGTTGTCCTGTACTGAGTTCAAGACATTCACTGAAAATCAGCCAGGACTCATAGCAGCAGCAAAGAAAAACACCAAATATAAATGGAAGATTAGGTAAGGTTTTGGTGAATTAAATGAAATAGTGTAGTACATACTCCTGTATGTGCCCAGTTATATCAGTTACATGTCCTCCTATGTATTTGTTTAGCCAAGAGCAGCAAGCAGCAGAGGCACAGGCAAGCACAAGCAAAGCACACACCACACTCTAAGCAATCAGGTAAGCTGTTTGACACTACACCTTACATTGTTACATTCAGGTATTCTTAGATACAATGAAAAATTATTTATTTTTATTCCACATAAGCAAACAAACAGAACTTAATTACAGTATGTATTCCCCTTTTACCTGTGCCCACTACTGCCCCCAGGTGTCCACAACCAAAAACTGTTGGAAATAAACCAAAATAATGAAGACCTGCTTTATTATGTAAAGCAATTAACTAAACAAATAACTAGCAAAAGCGTCATTTTTACTAATTAGAGCAATACAATTTCAGCGTAGAAGGGCGATTTTTGTCTTGGGTTAGATGTGCGAAGGGCGCCGTTGCTTACAAGCAAAAAGGTCGATTGGATGGTCGAAATGTCCAGGATTTTTGTCAGACACAGGTGGCAACCCTATTCTCAGATGCTTTCTGCTAACTGATAAATATCATCATCTTTACATGTTTTAAACTTTACTTAACTTTTATTCTATTTTATTCTGCTGTTTTTTACTGAACTTTTACTTCATTTTATTATTTTATTTCTACTATTGTTTAATTCTTCTTATTTTTTTCTCTCTTCTTCCCCCTTTATTTTATGTAATTTTATTTTCTATTGTTTACTGTTTTGCTTTTACCTCTGTAAAGCACACTGAACTGCCACTGTGTATGAAATGCGCTATATAGATAAACTTGCCTTGCCTTGCCTTGCCCCAGGCACATCGATAGAAGGCGCATGCCTAAAGAGAAGTTGAGACTTAAGTTTCAGCAAAAATGAAACTGAAACATGAGCTGCACAACCAATCCAACCAAGATACACAGAGGTGTTGTAGCCAGTACGTCAACCAAACACATCTGTATTGACAGAAATCAGAAACTGTGTCACCGAAAATAAAAACACGGAATACTCACACAGAGTAGAGTCGTGTTCTTGAATAGAGACTGCAAAGCTTGGAAATAACTAAAAGGCACAAAAGGTTTTGTGGAACATGGATAAGAGGAGAGGTCATTCTGGTGAGTTTGGAGTATTTATTCTTTTCTTTTGGAACATTGTGGACTAAAAGAGTGTAAAATGCATGATGAGGGTCATTCCTACTATTTAGTGCCATTTCAGTGTGGTAAATTTCAATAAAAAAAGGAAAATATTCCAAGATTTTATCATTTCATCTGAAAGAGGGCTTGTTTAACTATAAGAAAAATGTATTTGTCCAGCTTAGGATATTATGCTTCAATAATTTTGACCAAATTCTTTGTACATGACGTTGGTCAAATCTCCTGTTCCGGGACATTCTCATCTCTATTAATAAATGTTTTGAATGAAGAGTTATTGTAGTATTTACATGTTCTAAGAGCAAAAATGTCCTTCACTTTACCCTGCAAATTTATTTCAAGGAAGTGCTTGAAATAAACAAGCCTTGTGTGAAAAACAACATTTTTTTTTTTGAAGGCACAATGTAATTTCAACATTTTTTGAATGAAAAGGTATTTCAATGGAATTTTGTTACATTTTTAAATTAGTTCATTTTGCAAATTCATTCCCTGCAAGTAGCCACAAAGAAATGCATAATATTTATTTTTTTACTTTATTAATATTAAACACACACACACACACACGCACCAGTAACAGAGTGGACAGAGGAGAAACAGGGCGGACAGGATATAACAGGGGGCA